>NW_028297171.1:10090857-10301611 GCF_055798465.1 Pogonomyrmex barbatus | reverse complement strand
ATTGTTTTAGTCTTTTTCTGTCTAGTCTTTTTCTGTTGCAGTGTGAATCTCTCATTATACTATTTTCTGCTCTGACTTTTTCTATTACTCGTCGACGTTATTTTCCCCGAGTTGCAGAATAACAATGATTATTGCACAACATGTAAATATATTTGCATATTTCATTTATAATATCGCATTCTACAGTTTTACTGTTTAAATTTTAAATATTTTTTTTTCCGTATTATTAGTATCTCATATAATTATAAAATGCTTAATTTATACTAGAAAAGATTGATTTTTTTTTACAAAAATCATAAAACAAACGACACGGTCGAGGCAACTTCTGTTGGTTCGATAAAAAAGCATGCGACGATGACGTGAGGGAGTATGATGGTTTTATTTATAGCATTCGGATTTATAGTGCAGGAGACGTGTAAATATTTTTTTTTGAATATTGTCCGCATATTGGCACAGGCGTGATACGTGTCCTTCGCCCGTGATTCACGACAATAATAATTATTAATCCTATACCCGAGAGAGGGATTCCATTGCTTTTGTGCGACAGGCGAAAATTGCCTATGGATATTTTTCGCGCATTTGTTTATATTGAGCTTTCTCGTAGAGATGCCATGTTTTAGCGTGAAAAATGTCACCTATACTTTATACACGCACGCATATGTATGAAACAAATAAGTCAATAGTATTCGCACGTTATGAAGACTGCAGAATATAAAAAAAGATGATTTAATTTTAAATTAAATAATTCATAAATCTGTAGTATGAAGAATGGATTTAAACAATGACGAAATTTAAGGAAAATCGAAACAAGATCATGTTTCTAAAGAAAATATTAAAGTGTTGATGTAAAAACGCATTGAAAAGAAAGAAATAATAAACAGGTTTACGACGAAACTTTGGTATGGAATTTTATAGCAAACTCTATAAATTTATCTTGCACGTGCCTTTTTAGGTTGAGCTCATTATTTTAACTGCCTTTATAACAACCAGTCGGGGGGGTTAATGCGCCTCGTAAAAAATGTGCTTAACCTTAGTACCAAGTTAGGAGCCAAACTGATTCATGAGCTCGATTTTTTGAGGAAAAAAGAGTTAAATGAATTTCGAATACGCAGAAACTGAAACTATCAACAACATCAATGTCAATAATTATTGAAATTATCATTTCAATAATTATTGAAATTCGTTTAATTCATGATTATTAAAAAAAGACATTCTTGTTTTTTTTTTCATTTTTTTATTCTTGGCGCTTCTATTTATTATTCATAATTAATCAAATAAAATTCAAAATATGTAAATTCCAATAATTCTAGATATCTTTTTAAGACAATTGTTGTATTCCTGATATAAATCTTATTAAGCTATCATTATATCCCACGTAAAATTCTTAACCAATTTAAATAATTTTTGTTCTTATTTTAAATAAATTATTTTAATGTGAAAATACCTCTTTTCCTTGAGAATATTTATTTTTCAATTTTAGTACACTAAATCGATAATAAATTGTAAAGGACTCTCTGAAAGCAATTGGACGGATATTTTTCTTCCGCTTTGTTAACATCCTGTTGGATTGTTTTTTACTTTCATGATCAACGAGCTTGCTGATCACTTTGTACAGATTAAATATTTGCGGAAAGCTCTAACCGGAGGCGGAATTGAAGCGGCAACTTTCGAGTTATGCGCGCGATAACTTTGGATTTCTTCTCACAGGAAACTTGTGAATGAAAACTTCGGATGTCATTTCTTGAACTCGTTACTCGCAAACTTCTTGATTACAAGAACAGTTAACATCAATAATTAAAAAGTTGCCAGTAACAGGATAAATTCGAGAAAAAGAAATGTCGTCTACGAATGCGAGAAACAAAGTTCTAATTTTCTTAGAAGTCTAATATATAATTATAGTATTGTACTTCAGTTTAATTTAATTTGTCAGGAAGAAAGCGAAAGTAAATTGTAAATTAACAAAGAAGCGAAATAATTTTTTCAAGTCAAGATTTTATTAAATTAGCACATTAATTTTTAACAAATCAAATTTTATATTTTTAATAAATTTAAAAAAAATCTGTTTTTCTGGCAAAATACGAATTCTTGGCATAGCGACGTAAACGAATTTCATTAGGTTCTTATGTCTACTTTTAGAAGAGTTTGCCTTCTACTATGACAAAACTCAGTGTAAAAAAGAACGAAAAGAAAAAGATAAAGAAGATGTCTTGAGAAGTTCACACAATTTCTTATTGCAAGTTTGCTGCGTTTCGATGATTAATCTTCCAGAAAGCAACTAAACACACAAAAGTGAAATTGGTTAAAATAATTTTTTTTAATTAATTTGGATAATGGTGTTATACCAGAGCATGAAATTTGTTAAATTACTATTATAAAAAATTGAGAGATGATAAACACGAAATAATAAATGCCAAATTACTCCTACTTTTCAAAAAGTCAAGATCTCTTAATTAAAGTGTCAAAAGTTATGCAGTTTTTCTTATCTTATAAACAAGATGTAAAAATTACTATACTAAGAAGAAATATAAAAAGTAGTTTTAATATTTTTACTAGATCTCAATTGATCACTTTGATTAAATTTAGGGTTTCTTTCTCGCCGTAAATAAATGCTAAGAAATCGATTGAGAAAACGCGATTGATATATTTGTGTCATTTAAGTAATGTGTCGAGATCGCATTCCTTCCTTGGAAGGATTTTTCCTTTTGCTCTTTCAGATTCTTCATCCTCTACATCCCACATTCATCCCCATATTCAGCTAACATCTTTCAACTAGTCAGCAGAAAGATCTGGACAAACAGGAACGTGAAATTACCGTTCAGCTTGAGCCGCCGCGTTTCTTCCAGTGAATTCCGAATACTCTTCCGGGTCTTCCACCCTCGCTACTTAGAACACTGTCACATCGAGGAAACCGAATGAAATTACCTCGAACGATGGCTTTACCGCGAATAAAGCCGGAACAAAAATTATCATCGGTACGAAAGAAACTTTGCCAGTATCTTTGACAACGTTGACGAGGACGACACTCCCCACCCTCGGCGGTTCGGCACGTACTCTCTTGTCTCCGTCGTTGGGTAAGCAACCCCGCCGCGAGACAACCCCTCGAACCGCCCTGGAAATAACGCACCAATGTCGCTACAGATCGCGCCACCGCGCGGTGACGCCGGATCGATCGTCGTGACGTCACGGCGTCCACGCAAGCGTCACGACGTTGTGAATAAATACCGTTCGTCTCGATGAATAGATCTTGCGTTTTGTGTACGAGAGCAAGGAGTCCCTATTAATTGTATGTATACACAGGAATTTTTATATAACAATAAAAAATTAATAAACGTTTGTTTTTTTCATATATCTATTTTATAAATGGATTGCCTAAATCATATACGGCGACTAAATCGTGAAAAAATAAAAAATTTTTTAAATGTAAAATACGATATGCTGATTCCTTTTACTATTTGAATATTTGATCGGAAAAGTCGTCTAAAATAGATAAATTGTATGATAATTTATTTAATTATGTATTGACACCTAATCGCACTTACGGATTGGTAAAACATCTATCATGTACGACTTTAAAATTATTTATGAACTAGTATATATTTATAAGTTCAATTAATGACGTACATTATCAGTCTTCCATGATCTTTCAAAGTAATAAGATTGCGATTAGATATATTTCCGGTATAAAGGTTAAAGGTTAGTAATACTGCAACTAATTATATAAAAAAATATCTTAATTGAGACATAATTTTAATAAGATCATTTGAATCATCATTTGAAACATGAAATACATATATATTATTAAAATAAAATTAATGGTACTAAGTAGTATAATGAAGTTAAACAAAGTTTATATAGTATAGAAAATGTAAAACCGATATTGATTAGTATTCGATTCATATTATATTACGTCAAATTTCTAATTTCCAATAATTATTCAATTCTACAGACAATACATATAAAAGAGAGATATATATATATTTACATACTCTAAGTCTATGATCATTTGCACATGCTAATGATGACAGATACTTGAATACTTAATTTGATACGTTTAAAAATGCAAAAATTTATTTTAAACAGAAAAGAAAGAAAATAAATATAAAATATATAAAATATGTTAAATCAGATATTAAAAATCATTTAATTACAAAAAAAAAAAAAACTAAAGAATAAAGAACGTGTTAAATATATATACCTGTTGAGAAAAATTAAATGTTTTAATATATGTTTCATTATATTATTAGAATTATAAAATATCCATCAACAAATTTTTAAATTTTAATTTCAGATTAATAATTTACAAATATTAATTATATCGCGAACTTTATAGGAAATATTTTATTATAATATAGATTTCGTATCGTTAAATTATATATAAAGTAAAAAGCAAATTAATTTCTTTTGTGCAGAAATATTAAAATTTAGGAAAGTATTTTATACAATCTTATTGTTTAAACTCGTACTTCCTACAAATGTGCCGTTCCGAAGCACGTGCCGTGCATCACTCGTGCAATGAGATATGCCAGAGTGATGCACAGAGTCATCTCATCATCAGAATGAGGTGTACGAGGGGCGAGGGAAAGGCACGCGTCACGTCGCGATCTACGGCGAGGCTTCTACGGCGCGGAAAGGAGTCGCAGGACAATGCCGAGAGGCTGCTGTCAGGACGGACAAAGGCGCTTATCTTTTTGCATACACCACACATAACGCAGTCGCGTTCCCCGCTTGGCTTCACCCATTCTACGAGAATTATATCGTCCGCTAAATGGGAGCGTATGTTTTCGCTCTAAAAGATATAACCGAAAGTGAGACCAATGGGTGACTGTGACATCAGAACGAATGTGTAACATATCGTTGTATTTCAAAATAATAAAAAAAGAAAAAAAAGGAATAAAATAAATAAAAGAAATTGATGTCGACAAAATTATTGAAGATTCATGATTATTTACATTATACATAACGATAAAAGAATATTATAAAAAGATAATTCTTGTTATTATATAAAATAGCCAGAAATAAATATTAATAAATAATTTTTACATCAATAGATTTAACAGAAATCATCATTACTTTTGAATTCGATTGTGACACATTACACACACACACACACACACACACACACACACACACACACACACACACACACACACACACACACACACACACACACACACACACACATCCACACCCATACACACCCCGTATGATTTATTACAAATGATTTTGATTCACAAAAAATATTATTCCCTTTCAAACTATTATCTGAATAATATAGCTATATTCGATGTGTTTATCTTTAAATATATTTAGACGAGCTTTCTCAATGGTAAAGGAAGAAAGCTTTCGTAAGATACGATATTCACCGTGCGGTAATCGTCGGAATATGCGGACGTCTTTGTTGCAGGTTCTATAGGATTTTCCTCGGCGATAGCAATGAGGGTTGTGGGAGGATCTCGGCAGAGTATATTGAATTTCCGAAAAGCGCGTCGGGTTTCAAGCGGATGATATGCGCGGCCTCGATTATGTCGAAGCGAGTTAGGCGAAGGGGTCTGCATAGCCTCAGGCGCATTTCTAGAGCGCATTATGACAAACAATATCTTGTATAGCATGTGGCACCACCTGAAGCTCTTTCTTAAATACTGAAAAAAGAGTCAAGCATTTCTAATAAGAAAGCACGCAAGTATTCTTTCTATTTTGATAAGATTTTGATAAGATTTGTTGTAAATTAAAATAACAACCATTTATTTTTTTACAACTACTTCAACACGTAACGAGAAGAAAATATTTAGCTTTTTAAAGGCATCTTATAAAAAAATATTTAAATTTTTTGAAAATTTATTTTTTGATATACATTTCTTTGCATTTTTCGCTATTTCTTTTTATCATTGACAACCACCCGTATTAATATTAGATTTCATAATTTTTCTGCTTCATACACAATTTTTAACTTCATCGATGAGGCTGCGAATGTTTGAGAAAATCAGCATGAAATAATCGAGCGACTAACCGTGCTTTAATTTGATCACGGTTAAAGCGGTCCATGACACGCTGAGTAATTGGAAGCGCCTCTGAAATTAACCTCGTGAATTTTGCCTAATTAGAGGCCATAGTTAGACCGCATGGCAGTCGTGTCAACTCGTGACTCATTCTCTTGATGTATGTGGATAGCGCGAACAAGTCGCCAAAAGTGAGAACTTTCATCATCAAATCATAAATTTTGAAGAAGTGAAGAGGTGAATTTTGAAGATTGATGATTCAAAGAATAGCTACTTTCAAAAAATTATATTCTTTGAAAAAAGTGCGAGAAAAAAAGTACGAAATTTGATGGTGACATAAAGCTTGGATATAGACTGGATTTGATCGGAATGTTAGTCACCATGTGGTCGTTAATGACATAATAAGTAACAGGCAACAAGTTCGAATGGCGTAAAAGATTAAAAGTACATGTATGTGATCGACATGAGGAAAGTGCATTCCACCTACGCTTCGTTCTCGTGTTTCTCTAATGGATTCGGCTGTAGCAACTTGAAATCTTAATTTGAATATACTCAGGCTAGAGCTTCGCTAATAATAAAGCTCTCTCTCTCTCGGTCGGTGGATATTTCGTTGCAAACACGGAGAGAGCGGTACGGGCGTGGCGAAGCGTAATGAACAAGTCACGACGCGAATCCACTTTGTGTCTTGGACAACGTTTAAACGTTGTCTAAAATAGAAAGTGCCTCTATGCTAAATGCAGCCGGAAAACAGGAAGCTGATCTTTATCATTTGAGAATTATAAGTGAGAGAGAATTAATTTAGATAAATTCAAAAGCCTTTCAAAAGTCATTTTTTTCTAACTTTTAATATTAAATCTTTTTAATTAAATTGAAAAAATATTCTGTTTGATTACATATGATGTGAAATAACCGCAAATGCTTTTTATTTACTTGAGCAATTTTTTGCAGCGAAGAATAACATAGCGTATTAAAGACAGGGAAATGTAAGACTCCGCGAGGGTGACGAGCTTTTCACCGAAAAGCTCGCGAGAAGCTTTCTTGATCAATACTCGGCGCGCGCTTGGCGTCGCCCATGCGGCGTTAATTTATCGTCGCTCTCTTGCGCGAGCGAACGTTCGCACCTTCCTCATCCATATTTCATTCGATAAAAAATGATCTATCCGGTAATCCAGTAAAACTTTCGCGACGCGCGTGTCGCGAATCATACGATACGCAAAGTTCAATCTCGATATTCCGGATACTCTTTTCACGATTTGATTTGTTATCCATCTTTTAAGATCGCAATAACAAGTTTATCTGACATTGGTAAAGATATAATAAGTTACTTTCAATGCGTTACATTATATGAAACATAACATTATTATATATATATATATATATATATATATATATAAAATATTATACTTATATTTATAAAAGAATTTATTAAAAATAGAATTTTAATTAACTAGTGATCTCAAGGCATTCATTGTATCTTAAAAAATTAAGAAGAATTAAAGGAGTTTACCTGTCATGTTCATGACCGTAGGAAGGATTGATCCTGCGAGCATATAGCGATGCGCCGCCCTCGGACATGTATCCATCACACAGATCCGAAAGAGTTCTGCTGCCAACGCTCATACCGCCTCCACGCAATACCTCGCCGTCGCTCAGATAACCGGAAGCAACATCCACATCGGCATAGTCATGATGACCACCGACATGATGATGCGACGACGAATGCAGAACAGTGTATTGTCGGCCTGTGGTGCGACTCGGCAGGGTCTGCAAGCCTCGGGCTCCAGGCGTGTAACCGCGCAGAAGGGGCTGCATGGGTTTCACAGTCATCTCGGCCTCATCGTCTGCCAGAGCACTACCGCATGTTGAGCTTTCCGACAGCACCTTCGTAAAAAAATAAAAACGGACGACGTTTAGTCAAAAGAACTTGAATAATTTTTAATTTATTATCTTATTTGAATTGTAATACCTGCAAAGATATAATTTTTTTTTCTCGATTTCATCCAATAGCAACCAAGAAAAATTCCAAAACACTAACCTTTTCCATTTGCTCAAACGTAGTATCAATCTTCCGATTAGGGATTGTCTTAATTTCGCTGCCGCTCTCGCTGCTCGGTCTATAAATTACGCTACTGTCGCTTGAGTTACTTTGTCCGGTGCTGTTAGAGTTACTGTGAGAACTTTCAGACATGAGATCCGAGATGCTCGGCATTGGCGATACCATCGCAACCGTGTTAGGGTCGAGTTTACGATGAAGAATATCGCCACTTTTCGGTTTCGTTGGTGTAGGCACACCGCTAGCTGTGCTGTTTTCTTTTGATGGTTTTGACGTACCTTTTACAAGAGCGGTAGGTTTTGGAATGCTGGAACCCGGACTAAGCCCGGCTGGATTTGAACCATGAAGAGGACTGTTCGATCCCGCGAGCGGTTTATTAGAACCAAAGTTCAAATTAGTTTGTGCGGGCATACTTGTTAATCCATCTTCAGCATTAGCTGGCTTTTCATCGATTACTGAATCTGTGCGATTGGTTTCAGAATTCTGTTTTTCATTCGAGACGTCAACAGATTCTATTTCTTCCTCACAAATAACCTTCTCTTGACTTGATATTCGTGTCTTTGATGGTGAATCAAAGCTTTCGATGTCCGATTGCTGTTCATGATTAACTTCTAATAAAACTTCTGATTCCTTCTGCTTTGCCGTAAGATCTTTGCCATCTGAGAGATTGGCCTGATTCATGCTTAGAGTGCGATTGAAAGTATCGTTTTCGCGAACGAGTGTCTCTTCTGCGTCGGACGGCTTGATAATACCATTGGTGTTTGCCAAAATGGTTTTTTGCATCATAAAGTCCTTGTTTAAACCATTTGGGAGCGGCTTTGCATTTTGCAGATAAATTTTTGGATCCGCTATCTTGCCTGGAAGCTCCATCTTAGGTCTGGGCGAAAGTTTCGTTGTTGGAAACTCGTTCCTTAGATTCACGTTTTTAGTATCTTGAAGGTTGATCTGTCTGGATGATGTTAGAGCGGAAGGGTTCGGTTTTGGAGGTTGTTGTACTGTTGGTTGTTTTACCAGTTCCTGAAGAGTAGGTGTTTTCCTGTCATTCGGTAACTTGGTGCCAATAGCTTTTCCAACAATTTTGACATCTTGTTCCACAACTGGATTATAGGGCACGGTCAGTTTTTCCGAGGAGCTCGGCAGACCCTTATTTGTACGCGCAATTTTACTTTGAGTCTTGCTCTGCTCCTTCCTGCCTGCCTTTGGACTGGCTTGTTTTGCTGGTTTAGCCGATTGTAGTTTCGATTTCAATGCACGGCTCTTTGGCGATTCTTGAACTTGAGTCTTGCTCTGATCGCACAAAGAAGTGGAACTGTCTGAATGTTCAGATCGTGCTGAAGAAAATCCAGAAGAACTGGAAGTACGTTTTGAGACTCCCGACGAAGCCTTCCCACGTTCCTGATTTTTATCTTTATTATTGAAAAGTTTGAACTTGTCCAATACCGAATTTTTGTTTGATTGAGGTGCTGGAACAATGTTTCCAGAATATGGTAAGGCTTGTTGTTGAGACCTTAAACCTCCATTGGGCCGACCCACTGTGGATGCTCGAGGGCTGAAAATTAATTACAAAGATTTAAATTAAGAACGGTAAAAAAATATCTAAAAAATTTTAAGTTTCTTAAAAATTTTAATACTAATCACAAATATATTTTTCTGATTAAAACGTATTAAATATATGAAATAATAATATTAAAAATCATATATCTGCAATACATAATACACAACTGTAATATAATAAAAATGCATTTTTAATTTAAAAGATCAACATTTTAATTCTACTAGATTAATTTTCATTCTTTGACAATTAGTTCTAAATAATAATTTAATGATCATTAATAATTCTATAATTGCAAAATAAGAATATCTATTTTTTTCAATGTTAATCTTACCTCGGTGTAGTAGCGGTGGGTTGTCGATTTGTATTTTGACTTCTAGGTTGCGGAATGAACGAAAGAACACCTTGAGATGATTGCTGCTGACTCGGACTGGTGCTTCTAGAGCTACTCGCGCTGCCTACGCCGCCGTTTCCATGTTTCACGCCTCCTGAGAAATGTAGAGAATTATTAACACTGAAATATTAATATTAAACAAAACTCTGTAAGTGATCATATATTTATTATAAGGTAATAATAATTTTATACGTGATATGAAACGCGTGTTTTACTGAAAACATTTTTAACAATAACTAAATATTTAACATAATCTTAATTTTCTAAATAACAGAGTTTTAATATAAATGTTGTATCGCGATAATTGTGAGCATTTACGTGGATAATATTTTCACGGATAATTCCATAATAACGATAGTAAAATTTGACTATATTCGACTGGAAAATAATTTGTGTATTTTCATTCTGTCCAACAATCCTTCTAATCTTGAGTTTAATATCAAAGAATAGAGAAGTGTGAGTTTATTATCAAAGAATGAAAAATTACAATTAATTTTTTTTTTTATCGTCACAAGTACACATTATTGTTGGGTGACTCTCAATGAGACGATAATAATTGGCCGCATCATTAAGTGTGCACAGTTGTGCAGTTGTTGCAGCAGCTCGTTCGTTGCATATGCGTACGAATGGTGCAATGCACCGGTGCAGCGCACCGTAGACAAAATAAACCGTCCGTGTTTACTGAGAGCGAGAAGATTAATCCGTTACCTCGTACTACCACCCGATTCGCTCTTCCCGAGTAATCGTAGACGTTGTTTCTGCCAAATAATCCGCATCGGCACGCAACTTATAGCTCGAGCAACAAACGACGATATCTCGAAACGTAAATACTCATGATTAATTAGAGAGACTATAATACAATGGGTCTTACAAAGATTACCGATTTTGTATTTACCTAAATAAATTAACCTCGAGAAATTTCGAAAATCAATTTTAAAACGAAATCTTAGTGATAATAAAATGATGGTTTCGTAATATTAAAAATCATCGTAATCAAGATTGAAATTAATTCTTGAATTATTTTAATTACAATTAAATATAAAATTTCAAATTTGCTTTTATTTATGTCCTAGATAAACATTTCCCAATAAATATTACATTTAGAAATTTAAAAAACGAGAATGAATTATTCTTCGAGTCTTTAATGATTCGTCATTTCAAGATTATACACGTTGGTTTAACAAACGCAGTCGGTTTTCTTCGTTGACCTACTCGACAGTGATTTGCAGTAGTTACAAATGCCTAATTCGTCAACTGTCTCAATTGTCCCTGCATGCGTGACACAAATGTGGTTGACACAAGATGGATGGAAGTGCTCGGCAATGCAGAAATCTTGTGATGACCAGTACGATCTTTTATCGCATTTAATGTAATGTGTAATATCTATCATATTTCATATTAATTTATTAATCATTGCGATAATCTTAATTGTTTAATAATAAAAATCATCCCTCAATCCATCATGTATACTAGAAATAAAGCTTAATATATTTTTATTTAACTTTAGACTATTATTATTATTATTATTATTAACTCGTGATAAAAATTGAATTGATTTAAATGTTGCAGTAGATACATATTATTTAGAAAAATATGTATTTTTACAAAATTTGTAAATTACTAATTAAAAACATATATTAAAAACTTACTAAAGAATTTTATAATAATTTCTATATATGATTACAATTAAATAAAGATTTAGTGAAATTTCACGTTTTGAAATAAAGTTAGAATGTCACTCAGCATTAAACAAAGATATCCGTTTGATTCTCGTCAGCGAGTAAAGATCGAATCTGTGTTCGAAGCGGTCCTATCGAAACCGCCAGTCACGGGGTGTCGTAATAAATTCGATTCCTTTTTTTTATCCAATACACAAAGGAGTAAAAGAGACGGACGGTATAGGGGAGTTAAAACGTGACTAGGCATTCGCTCGCCTGTCACAAGAGTGATTCATTGCATAAGACGATCGATCGATCCGTCGCGATATTAGTGACAGGCGTACATTGCAAATTTCCGAAGTAGAATTTGAGACGAATATGCTTTAACTATGATAATCAAGATGATTACAATCTTCATCAAGAAGATTTGAATTAAAAACAATTCTGCAAAGAAACTTGTTGCGAGAAGATTCTAGTCAACGGAATGATCTGTGTTCTTTATGAAAAAAAATAATAGAAATAGAAATAATAAAAAGATTTATTTACAAAAAACTTTTTTTAAAAAAATTTTGATTATCAAATTATTGTATTTCTAAAGAGAATTCTTTATGAAAGTATTAATTGATAATACTTTCTCTGTAAAGAATTCTCACGAAGAACTGAAATTAAAAAAAATATCTTACCATCGAAGGACTTTTTGCGACGTTCAAGACTTCAAATTGATAAATTTTGATCTTCCTGAGAAATACGAAAGCGATATTCTCACATTTAGAAAATTTTTCACAAAAGGACGATCGACGACTGTAACTTAACTGCATTTATTCACTTGCTTCACTGTCACTAACGTTGAGCGCTCACGCATATCTTTGTTATTTTCTCATTGTTGTTCCTTCCGCCAAAGATAAGATAATATCGGTCTACGTGGGAATGTAAAAGAGACAACTGAAATAAGTTTCCCTTCATTTCAGGTTTATCATCAATATAATTGAAAATTGTTTGAAAATTGCTCACTGATTTTAACAATTATGAACACAATTTCAAAAATTATCTCGCTTCGATGCGATGATTTTACAATTTATATAGTATCTAACCACCATAAAAATTATAGCAGAATATTCGGACATTTTTAGAAGGAAATATACTTCAAAAATAATGTGGTTAACTTATTTCAAGACAACTCTGAAATTGTTATAACAATTCAAAACGTCCCGTTTGATATCTGAGAATACGTTGTTTAAAAATAGCGATAAATAATGTTCGTAGCCGCAGTTTGCGTCTTCTCGCAATCGCTCGCACGCATAAACTCGTAGTTATATTTTGTACGAGCTCGTACACTCCCGCTGCAACCTCCTCCAGGATCCCCTCGGCCCCTTTGTTTCGAGAGTACCGCCAAGCAGCGGCGCACGAGGGGATCACGTTGCAATGTGTGTACACGCGCGTGGCACGTAGGGGCATCCGTTTCACGGTATGTACATACACGCGTACGCGTATTATACATGCACGCATACGCATACAGGAGTGCAATTGATAGACCGACATGATTAACCATAGGCAGCCCATCAGCCTCAAATCTTCGTCCAATTTCAATTTTATTCCGCAAACTGTATCATATATATTTACGTATCTTTACGTATCTTTACGGAACGATTACATAGATACACATATATATATATATATAAATGTATAAATTTGATGCCTCAGTTTTGCCTCCACTTTTGGTGAAATCTTTAAGATCGTGGTGCTGATTTGTTCCTCTCCAAGAAATCTCTTTTCGCCCTCGGGTTTTATCTGAACCATAACTTGAGACGCGCGGAAGTGAAACGGAACGCGATATTGCGCGTCGAGAATTTATTCGTGGGTGTACATACGAGGTGTTCCCCGTAGATGTGAAGCTAAGAGAACGTTTATGGCACATAAGCGCGATAAGCCCGATCTACCCTTGAGCGACTCTCTCAGATTGTCGAACGTTCATTCTTTCTTTTTTTATATCGAGTGCCACTTCGATCCCTCTATCGTAAATGAAGTTTTCTTCTCGCGAATATGGAAGGTGAAGGTGAAGGAACGCATCCGTTTCGCGTCAGAATAATCGATATGATAAAACGGATGATTTGAAAAATCGCTTATAATATTAACTAAAATAACAAAAAAAATATTTGTTCAATCGACTTTTTTTTAAATGTTTCTATTACATTCAAACGGAGATAATAATATTTAAAGGTAGTATATATAATGTAAGTAATTAATCTAAAATATAACATTACAAAATAATTCTCTGTCACTTTTTAATTAGATCTATAAAAAGAAAAAGATTTTAAAAGAAAAGTATTTATTATAAAAAGTATCTCTTCATTGACACGTAATCGTATGATGAAGACACATGCTTGCATCAGTGCATACAAATGATTCAATGATATTTCAATGATAATTATTATCATCACTAAATTCTTTCGTTATAGCTAGTTTATCTTCTTTTTTTTTCTTTCTTTGTAAAAATTTAAAATTTACTCCGCATGCAGAGAGTCGAAAGTATCTTTAAAAACCAGACGAGCCAAACAGAACGCAAAAGTAGGAGTGATTAGATACACGGTAAACTCAAGTTACATCTTAGCCCACCCTGAAAAGGCTACTATAGAAAGAAGATTAGAAGAGCCCTTAGAAGCTTCCTCGATGACTAAGCCTGATCTTTTTCAAGGAAAACTCCGCTATCGACTAACTGTCGAATAGGCTCGTCGCTCGACAACTGGCACGTGTTACATCGCGCCTCTTTTACTCGGGCTTCCAGGCCGATTAGCAGACGTTGCATCGTGCGGGGACTGATTCCTTTATCTTAATTAGACGGAGATTAGACGGAGATTAGATCACGATTAGAGATTGGACGTAACATATCCGTAAAACGGAAAGTGACGTACTGGATTTTGGAGGATGAACCGACATCTCTTACCCGAGATTTTCGCTTTCTTCAATATTCTCTTGTATGGACAAAAAGTATATCGAAAGAATCGCAACTTAGTATAGTACAGATAGCGATAAATAATAATTCGATATTATTAGATTGAGATTCACATACACACGTAGGCTTTTATGATAAAAAAAAATAACGATTCTGACAAATAAAAAAATATGACCGTTGGGACCTGTCGTGCCCTCTGACATTTCCGCCGCATTAATATAATTCCGAATGAAGGGGAGGAGAGCAGCGAGAAATAAACGGAAAATAAACGAAATTTCCTCGCAAACAAGCCGACGCGTTAGCAATAAAACGAATCAGACGCTACGCGAGAAAGACAAGCTATTACGTGCGGTCGTTAATAAAGTTAGTACCTCATCCTTTTTACTGCGATCGCAAAGTGAACCCAAAAGCGAAACATAGCGAGTACTATTTATAGAATAAAGAAGAATGAAAAGAACGAATGAGACCCTCCTCGTACCCGCTACGGAGAGACAATATCGCGCTCCTAATTGACGGGAACGACGATCGAAAGCTTGTTTCAATTTCGACCATCTCTTTTTTTTCTCTATCTTTTCGCGCACGTGCGCCGAATTAGCACAGAGAAGCTGCCTCATACTCCCCCTACTCCCCGTCCCTGTATTCGCGGATCCCCACAAGCGTCCCGTGGGATCAACTTGAGTCCCAAACAAGCTGTGACTCACATAAACCGCACACAAACTATGCTTCGGAGTCTCTTCTTTTGCCTGTCAATCTGCTTTCCTTGTTCTACCCTTCGCGATTCAATATTTGGCGACTTTAATTCCGATAGGAATCGAATACACGAGGGATATACAGGATCTCTCAAAAGGGCGCACTTCCGTCCTTTTGAAGAAAGGTTTTATTTTCCAGAAGAATCCGTCTCTGTACGAATCTTTTGTACAGTATGACGGATTAATTATATTAATCTAATAATAAGATCTTCACAATGAAAGACAATTTTATTACGAATTCATTAGTACAACTGTTGTTGTCATTGTTTCAAATGCTCTAAATGGTAAGATAAAACTTAAAAGATTTTTCTAAGTGTACTTTCTTTCTCTTTGAAGAATCATATTTAATAATATTTATATTTTTTAATTCCTTTCTTTCTATTTATAAGGATTTTTCGTAATAAAGAAGGAATAAAATGTTTTACATTATAAAGTATTTTTGATACATACATATTATGACACGATAGCAAAGTATATTGCTAATCTTATATTGCGTTTCAAGCGGAGTAAAAATATGTTTCTTCCTTCTCTTTCTCTCTCTCTCTCTCTCTCTCTCCTCTTTTCACAAAGATTAATGAAAAATAATGAAATTGCAAATCGTGATGGACATCGATGCAGGTAGGAACACGCGAGCATAACGGTGCGTCGGATGATGATGAGGTGCGATGATAAACGATGATGATCCCAGGGCTCGTAAGAATAACGTAGTGTGCTGAACCCTCCTGTCCGTTTCACGATCTGATCCTGTTTTCCTCCTCCCCCTGGCGATTGTGCCAGGTGCATCGAATGCACCTCAAGAAGGTTTGCCATTAACCGCACGATAACGGAATCACCTGTCGCTTCACGCTTGCTTTGATTGATTCAATTTGAAGGAATTGATAGAAGCTTAATCGAGATTATATCAACTGATTATTTGATCAATTTGTTTAATACCTTCATTTTAATAACTAACGTTATTATAACGTTATTATACTCCAGATCGTTTGTTAGATCTTTAAGATCTTTTATTTAATTTGAATGGAACTAATTTTCCATTTTATATAATTTAATGTTAAAATTTTTAATTTATTAGTTAACTTATTCAATGTTCATCTATTTATTTACAATTTAATTAACTTCAATTTTACAGTTGAATTACGTAAAATCTTAAAAATTCTGCGATTAGAGTTTATGTTAATTTATTTTTGAATAAAACGAACGTGTGTGCCTCTCAGGGTCGACTCGACTCGAGGGTCTCGTTCGATAATGGTCGACGATCAGGAGGGATAATCGCAACGACAATGGTGCAGAGATGCGTGGGATGAAACAAGACAGAGTTAATGTCGGTAACAGCTGTCGGTACCCGCGGAACAAATAAACAAGAGTGCTCCTCTCAAGCAAAGGATGTTCCATCTTTCGAATCGATGCCTTGCGTGTCGCTGTCAGTCAGTCGCAAAAAAATAGTGTGTGTGTGTGTGTGTGTGTGTGTGTGTGTGTATCATTTAAAAAAATAAAAAAAAATTATATTAAGATTAAATTATACTAAGATAAATTATATTAAGACTATAGGAAGGAATATTGCTCTATTAGGATTAATGTTTCTATATTATTAAAGCATCTTGTTTAAAATTTTCCAATTATTATTATCCTATTGTCTTATTATTTATTCTTCCCAAAATAATAATAATGGCATTCTACTTGTAAACATCTTTTGTAAAACTATGAATACTTTGAGTTTCCATTACACTAAGCGGAAGAAGGAGAATATCCGGTCTTTGTGATTGCAAGGAAGTGCGGCAAAACACGCATTGCATTGAAATCACGAATGAATGTCTCGCACAATCGTGTTCCTTAAACAAGAAAAAAAAAAACGGAAGCGAAAGAATATCTTTTCTGAAAGAAAAAGAAGTCCGTTTTATTTCAGCTTCACTTTTTATCGTCGCAAACTTTCGACGAAGGATGCTTCGCGAAGCCGCCGAATAAAAGTTGGAGATCGATGAGAGTGAGAGCAAAGATCGAGAGTCTCGAGGGAGAAACCGACGGAAAAGGATTAGGAGCTGGCGAAGAAGATCGATAGAGAAGAGCCCGAGAGCACTTTTACGCCAGCAATTTCGCCTTTGATCAATTGCGGCAAAGATGCTTCGAATGGCTATGCTTCGACGATCGCAAAGGAATTTCCAAAGGATTCGAAGGTTCTTTGAATTCGATTGAAAGTCGATAGTATTCGATTATTCGATTTTCGACATATTAGAGATATATAAGATTACAATTTTAACAATTTATAAAAAGCATACTCTTAATGAATAAACAACTTTTATATATATATCTTTATACATAACATCTCATTATCTAAAAAAGATATATTTCTAAATCTTTAAAAGATTTTTATAAAAAATTTTTCTGAAAATATATAAAGACTCAAAATGTGAAAAGTTCAACAAAATAGAAAAGTCCAACGTCAAACATTATTTCCAATATCGCTTCGTAACATCTTTAAAACGCTCATCCGTGCGAAACGAACGTGGCAAGGAGCTCGTTTCTTCCTCGTCACAAAGAGACGCTCATCAGTAGAATGGCGCGCAATCGACGTCATTTCTTTCCCAGCATGGAACGAACGAACACCCCGTCGCGTCAGTCGGCTGTCTGGTTTCGCAGCGAGCTTCAAGCGCAAATTGCAATCTTCCCCTTTTTCTAGATTCCCTTATTTGTCCTGCCTGCTTGCCTCTCTCTTCTTCTCCCGTCTGCCTGCTTGCCGATTGCAGGACCTTCGTCCTCTTTTCAGGACAACCCTCCTTCTGTGCTCTCTGTCACGTACACGTGTCGCATTTTTTTTGTTTCGAGACGCGCATACGCAGGTGCAACGTTAATAAAACCGACAAATAAACAAATATTATAAGACTACAACTCATCCCTAAGGCGTGCACTTGGAAATTCTGGTTTTCAACTCGAGATCTCATTGCATATAAAAAGATACGTCTGTTCGTGTTTGAATAATGTAGATCACTCTACACACAGAAAAGGTACAATTTGGCCGAACATACGTGGCATAAAATCGTGATAAAAAATGTAATATAAAAAAAATTATATGTGTAAATCTTGAATAAAAAAAAATTTTTAAATAGTAATATAAAGAAAAATCGAAAATGAAAAAAGAATAAAGAAAATTAACAATACCAGAAAAAATTAATTAATGTTATATAAAGAATAAGGTACTATAAAAATCTTGAACTTAATAAATTTAAAATAACATTATTTATCATATTTATATTAAAAAAATTTTGTGTGACAAAAAGTAAAATTATAAAAAAAAATCCCTTTATTATAATTATTAGAAAATTGTTTTAAAACATTTTTCCTTTAAAATTATCGTTCACCTGTCTTTATTTGGATACGCGTGAAAGCATTGCATGTCAAAGCGTATAGTGAATTACACGTGTGTACTTTATGCAGGTACCTGCATTTTGAAAACAGCGATTTATATGGAGAAAAAAAATACAACTCGCTTTGTTCTTTTGTTTCTCATTTATTGCGTAATTTATGTTAAATTAGTTGTTGAAATATTTTCTTTATTTTTTTTCTATGTATAATTAATTTTTTTGTTATATTATAGATCAAATTAAATCGAATTTTTAAAATTAGTTTCGAGTTCAACTTATGCAATTTTTTCAGTTTTCAAGCTGATGCACGCGATTGATCGCGCTTATGGTCACGGATTATGCACGTGAATGCATCAGTCGCGAATAACATGCGAGCGACGGCGGACGACAAACGACTGTCAAGAATTCGATAATGGAAATGCGCGGCGAGATACATCGTTGGAAAAACCGCAATGGCATGAGAGAAAACGAGACAGATACAAGAAGTACCTACCAGCATAAAAAAGAGCCCGACCAAAAACAAGAAACGAGAAGAAAAAGAAAAGCAAATGAAAAGAAAGAGAAGGAAAGAGAAGTGGAGGCAGAGTAAAAGGGTATATATTAGAAGAAATGTATGTAACACGCGGTATTCGCATGAGAAAAAAGAGAAAAAAGTATCAAAGGCAATACATAGGGGAAAATGTGCAGCATACAGCATTTGTGTGCGAGAGAAAATGTATGGAAGAAAACATGCGATATACGTAATATCCATATATGTAAGGACAAGAGAGTAAGGGTGTGAAAGATAGAACACACGAGACATGCGAAAAAGAGATATGGAAGGGATGAGGAGAGAAGGAAAAAATATCAGGGATCAGGTTCAACAATATTTCAACCCCGCGAGTGTTTCTTTTCATTCATGTTGTCGCAGAGGAAAGAGAAAAGGACGATGTGCGATTAATAAAAATCTGCATTGGGAGCTGTATATCCCGAGGGATGCATATATATATATATATATATATATATATATATATATATATTGTGTCTCATGAGAAATATGCGCGGGGAATCTTGTAATATTTTTATTTACTTTTAATTTAGTTTACATTTTTAATTTCGTTTTTGATAGTTTGATGTTTCGCAATACTAATTGATTTCATTGAATTGATTTCATTTTATATCATAAAATGGAATTGTTATATGATCTGGCATAGATCAGGTTAACTATAGTTACATCTATTATAATTATTTCATATATTATAAATATCATATATATTTTTAAATAAAAAGTTAGGTACATTGAAAATAAAATTTACAAGATGTTTTTTTGTATAAAATTGATGAATATGCTATATGGTAACAGATCAGAAAGTTGAAAAATTAAGAAAATTTAGAAAATTAGAAAATTATAAATCAAAAGATTATTCAAAAATTACATAAAAAAGAGAATAATTAAGCTATATGAGGAAGAATTTGGGCTTGTGAGATAAGCTTAAGTGTAGTGAAGAGATGCAGGTCTGGAGAATACAGGAATTTGAGAGGATTGCAAATATGATGTTGCAAAAGATCGAGAGAAAGCTGACGATGATGATTCAAAATCGCCAGAAGAATAAAAAATATTGCATAGCTGGCATACAAAGAGCGAGTTTTTTGGTCTCTGAATAAAGCAGATTCCACCCTTGTCCTAGCAACGTGAAATAAGAATTTCACGAAGGAAGTATTCCACATGTATAAACGCGCCGATATCTATCTAATACAGAGATTTGCGAATTAGTGCTTTTATTTAGCAGATGGTTAAAAATTAAAAGACAAATAATAATTTTATGTAAATAAGAGAGAAAGAGAGAGAGATATTAGAGAGATGATATTTCCTATTCTGAAAATAGTGAAATAACATTTACATGTTTACTAGTCTGCATACAAATTAATGCAATAACGTACAACGTGATATCACTTCATTATACCTCTGCATATCTCGCATATCGATGATTTCCCCGATATGATGTATTATGCTTTGCAGCACCTTGTATTGTATATGTGTATATAATCTCGATATTGCCAATTTAGCATTGGACGTGGTTATATGTATATCCTATCCCACGATTTCCATATATTCCTTATTACATTTATACAACTATTATTACATTTAAGAGAATTATTGGGAATAGGACTATAAGGAAAATTATCAAATGTTAATAATGTAAAATAAAAGTTAATTAACATTATTGTAACATATAAGTTTTATTAATACTATTTATTTACCAATGCTACTTTTCTAATCTTATTGAAGTAAAATTGAAGTCAAAATAAAATTATTTAACTTAACGACAACTATATAAACTGTATTGAATTTATATTTTAGTAAGGCTAAGGTTCAGAGAAAAAGAAACTCCAAGTTGAGAAGGTTGAACAAAGGAAGAAAAGAAGAAGAAGGAAAGGGAGTGAGAGATCGAAGACCTTGCAAAGAAGAAGTCCGCTTCTGCTAATAATAGTCCAGATTTATTTATAATTTCGGATCACCCCGCCGCGTCAATGATGCACATAATTCCTGGTAAAATGCTGCCAATCATGTTGCATTTTTGCCTTGTTACTTTTTCTTTTCTTCCGCTTTGTCACCATCTTCCCCTGTCATCTCGTACGCAAATTCTTGTTTCAGATGCATGTAGCGGATTCATCGAGGGAGGCCGATTCTCGAAACCTGTGCCGAACCGGTATCCGAAAGTATAAGATAGTATTTTTAACTCGCACGAGACTCCGAAGACGAGAGGAAGAGGAAGATTTAAGGGCCCGTGGATGCACGTTTAGCGTGGGTGCTCAAATGATGCGTATTTCGATTCTCGAGTCTCAAATTTTAAGAGTTAATCGATTTTTATTGAAAAGATATGAAAAGACGTAAAAATAAATGAACAGAAAATGATGGTCCTGTGCATGTGGATGAACGAAATCAGTTCATGTCGTCACTGTTAGACAAACACTGTTTTTAATGTTTAAAATGCTATTAATAATAAATATATATGTAAATAAATGTATACGTAAATTATTGCGCATACAAAAATTTTTGTGTAAATTGTACTAATGTGAAATGGTCTGTATTCCAAACAAGAGCAAAGATTTTTTTCTAAAGTTGAGAATCTCTGTAACGTTAACGTGATGTTTCGGGGTTAAAGACCGGGTGCAGCAGATCTTACGTGTGCTCCGGGACTTCAATTTTCTTTCGTTGTTCTCCCCTTTGGCTACCCTCTTTCAACCTCTTCTCTTCAGTACAGATCTTTCCGCGCTTTCTCTTCCTCTTGAAAGCATGTCCTTCTTTTTCTTATACACGCGCGTACTCGTGGAACGACGGTTTATAACGGAGCTGACGAATGGTCGAAACGGTCCTTTAGTTCTTTTTTTTCTTTCTCTCTTTTCCCTCTTTTTCTTTTGTTTTATTTATTTATTTTTTTTTTTTTTTTTTTTTTTATTTAACTCCGCTTGTCTCTTTGGGAGATTCCCGCGGGATTACGGAGCTTAAGGTGATCTCACAACGGGCACGTTATATCTAGAATTAAAATGCTCGTTAAATCTTCGTTAACGAGCAAAGTTCAACAAACCAATCGAATTGCAAAAATTTGTAAATTTATGTATAAAATAGATAATAAGTATTTAATTATGAGAATATTTCTCTTTATTAGAAATATTATCTATAAAGTTTTTACTTTGATATATAAAATAACAATTAAACTTATATACTTAAAGTAATTTTTTAATATAAAAATTAACGCACGAAATTTTAATCACTTCCGATTAGTGCATCCGGCAGTTGGTATCCTTTAAACGCAGCTTTTAATACAGCGCTTGGGACTCTTTTCACCGTTCCGGAAATCTCTTCGGGAAGTTCCACGACGGATTATGGGGGATTGAGTTAAGCTCGGAATAGAGAGAAGCAGAGAGGAAGAAAGAGAGGCTGAGAAATCGATACGTGCGTAGGCGAATGACGCGTAATGCTATCTAATTGAAACAAATGCTGCTCTACCAAATAATTATAATTATTAGCATTAATTCAATGTCGCACAATACATATATAATGTTTTGGAAATTTCCAACTTCCACTTTCACACATAACACCTAACTAAATGAAAATATGTAAATACGTCTAATTCTTCTCTCTAAAAAATAATATTATATATTCTTATTAAAAAAAAAAATGGCATATAAATTAAGAGACTATTTGCAAGGTAAGAAATATAAGACAAGTGTTTGGATGCATTGCTATAAAATATTGTAGCAATACAGTTTATATATTAGAAATTAAATTAATATTTCGTACAACTGATATTTTCTTTTACAGGAAGAAAATTTGAAGATTTCCAAGAAAAATTTTAAAAATGTTTTTTTATGAGCACACCTTATCGAAAGTGAAATAACTATGTAAATCAAGACCCTGACCTAGACGCCTAGACGAGGTTGTCGTCTCGGCTATCAGCTGACGCAACGTGATGAGCGGCAGATAGCTAAGGAAAAAAGAGCCTAAAATAATAACTCATAAACCATGACGAGAAAAGGAGCGCTCAGTTCCGCTTATGCGTGTGCGCACGTGTATTATGACCAGTCGGCTAGTTTGTGTACGACGTGGAAGTCTATTTCGAACGAAGAGGAAAAAGCATTCTGTATCCAGACACGCGGACACACGGGCTTTGATATCGTCACGATATATGGAGAGAAGCGAGAGAAAGAGAGAGTACAGCATCCCCTCGTAAAGCTACCAGAGGTGCCCAACCGTATAAGTGAGCGATAAGGATACAAATTTCTCTTTTCACTTAGCTAAAAAGAGTACAATTTAGAAAATCGAAAAAAATAACATTAATATCTGTATATAAGTACAATAAATTCTTAAAAGGTAATCAATTATTATCGTTATCATTATCATGAGTTTAGAAAAAAGATATTTTTTTTTTTTTTATTTAAAAAATTATTTTTGAACTCAATATGTGTTTGCATACTTCGTTAGATTAAAAATATTTTTGCAAGTTTAATGTATAAATTAATTTATATATTTTATTTAATATGTATAGATTATAAATAAAATAAAAACATTGTTTTGTCTTCGAATTTTCGAATTTTCAAATAAATTGCGTTTATGGTGATATGGTGGAATGTATGCTATATATGAATGAAACGACACGGAATAAATGATAATCTCATTGATATTGCGATAGTGAGAATGAGGTTTCCCGAAGCAGAAAAAAGGGAAATCGTATGACGACGAGGACCGGTTAGCATTCGCATTTTTCGCAACGACTCGCTAAGCAATTGAACGAGAGAGCCGACCAGACGACTGTCGAGAGCGCAAAGACTCGTGTGTGCATTTTATTGCCCTCTCTCGAAGAGACCGGTCCTCCTCTCCTTCACTTTCCTTTCCTTCGCTTCCATTGTCCCGTGTGGAAAGGTTCAAAGCAGGTTGAGCACCCCTGTAAATCGGGTGCCCGAGCACATCTGGCTCGTGGAAACGCGGGAGTTGAGAGTAAAGTATAAACTATGGGGTGCCACCCCATCTCGCAGGGGCGGAGAACACCCCCAGCGGGTTTTCTCCGTCCCCTTCGTAGGTAATATCGCTATACGTATGCACAACGCGCATGCAATAGTAGTAGGATAGACGAACATACTGTGTTCTTGAGAAAGAAAAGAGAAGAGCGACAAGGAAGATTATTAATATTTAATCAATTTGAAGGAGAGCTAAATAAAGTTAAATAAGATAGACATGAAAAAATTAGTGATAAGAGCAAATACCGCTTTCGAAAAAAAGCGAGAATGAAAGTCGATATTTATATTACAAATTATTGGAATAATTCAATTTTTATCAATTATTATTTCTTTCTACGTTAGTTTATTACATAAATAAAAAAAAGTGAAAAATAAATAAAAATTATATATATATATGATATATATATCAGAAGAAAAGTTTGCAGACGTACACATAGGCGTTTGCACATACGAGAGAGACAAATGAGAGACGAACGGCGTATGAGAATGCATGCGGAGAAGATACGATCGTACCACCATATATATTCGCAATGACGGGAGAGCCCTATGGAGACAAGTTTTCATGGTGGTCCAGAATCTCCTGTGGCAGCCAGAAATGCGCAAAGGGTTGCTAAAAGCTATTCACGGGGCTAATGGCTGATGGGGGTGTTCTTAATGCAGGAACATGCTCGCACCCTTCCTCATTCTTTATACCTAACCTCGAAAGAAATGTGACTTCAAAGAAAGAATCGCCTAATTGTTTAAAACGAAGAGAAACATTCCAATTAATTAATTTTGCATATTTTCGCGATCATCGATCCAACCTCAAATTCATATTATTTCAAATTAGCGATGACCACTTTCCATAAGTTTCTTTGATTTAAAATACGTATTTTTAATTATAAATATTTCTATATATGATATAAATATTTCTTTTTTAATATACAGTATAAAAATGAAAAATCTAAAAATTTATTTAAAATATTTGGATTGATTTAAAAGCAATTAAAATACACATTTGGTACAATAAAATTATGTTGGTGATATTACCGAGTAATTTGATAAAAAAAATAATAGAACCCCCCCCTCCCCTCTCTCTCTCTCTCTCTCTCTCTCTCTCTCTCTCTCTGAGGACAAAGCGAATTGTTGAAAAATCGATATAGTATACAATATTACGCAAATGGCTCGCTAATAAATTTGTATTTGTAAAAATGCAGTATACACTATCACAAAACAAATAATAAATTTCGTGAGTTTACCGCAATTATTGGCCATTATTAAAAATGGTAACATATAACTTTTTAATTCCATCTCTTTTGTTTATTTTTCTCTTTTACTCATAGTTATTTTTTGTTATTTATTTATTGCGCAGAAGCTATAGGAATAACGCGGAATGTCAGACCAACTAGACATTTCTCTGGACAGTTCCCCGTGCATTACAATTTAAATTTATATATATATATATATATGCAAATAGTATGATACATTTTACAAACAAAAATCAGTTTTCAAACAAAATAATTGTATGTAAATTAATATTAAAATATTCTGTCATCATAAATACGTCTTCTATTTTCCTACGACAATAGTAAAGCTTTTACATTTTTCTGTAAAACACGACAATGTTCCAAAAGCTTGTGATAAGGGGATAAAGAAGATGAGTTGATGGAACTTACCGAGTTGTGATTGATGCGTCGGTGCGGGAACTGGTCTGACTTTGTCCGGAGGGCATCTCCTAGTGGCGGCGACGGTGGCGGGTAAAGGTATGCTCGTGCTACCCCCAGAACCACCCCCAGCACCGCCAACTCCCGACGACTGCTTGTTGTAGGGCGACGGTAGTCTGAAATGAAAAGGGATTCTGCTATTAGCTTGATATTTCATGGATTCTCAAATGAATTTACAAAATATATTATTATAAAATACATATAAAGAAATAAATAAAATATTAAGGTGCTTTGCTGCCACGTCAACAGAATAATAAACAATTGTCCTATGTAAAACTAAGTATATAATAATAATGTAATATTAGACAAGTAATTAGTAATTTATATACACGTAAATTATGTAATAATTTTCATTATATTACACAATGATTTTTTTATAATCCAATTGGTTAATTGGATTATTAAAATTAGTAATAGCATAAATCATCAATTAAATACATCGTTAGATTCCTTTCAACTGGCAACTTTTCGACATATATAAATGCGTAGTAAGTGTGTATGTAGGCTTCGTTATATACTGTCGTGTATATACAGTTGTGCTCAAATTACCAAGTACCGTCCATAAACTTTGTGAATATAACCGGCTTGGCAGAGAAACGGCCTTTGACTCATATTCGCGTTGTGCGTTTAACGCTAAACGTGGTTATCCGATATCCACATCTCGCTAAATCATCGCTTTGTCCTAAATTTATCCGCTATTTCGCCGCAATGAAAATAATTACAGCTGTCATTTAGCTCCAAGAGCCCGTGGAGAATGCAACAGCAGGTTATTAGATTCAAGGCTAAGAAAAGGCGAATAAAGAGGCGAACTGGTCCTATTTCTCATTCGCTAAATCATAAATTCTCTCTCTTTCTCTCTCTCTCTCTCTCTCTCTCTCTCTGTCTCTCTCTTTCTCCCCGCCCTATTTTCTTTTTAAGTTAATTTATTTATTCTGGATGGAGGAAAGGGAAAAATAAAAAATTAACTACGACAAGATCTGGACAAGCCAAACGGGCTACACATAGAAGGTATATAAAACTATGAAGAAAATGCACTGTTTAAAAAAAATAGATAAATAAATAATTATTGAAAAGTAATAACTTTCATGTTAGGAAATTATTCCTTTATAAAACATAAATTGATTGAATTATCTATTTAATTAATATTAATATACATTATCAAATATAACGAGTATAGGTATTGATAATCGTTAAATTATTATTAATTCTTTTAACATTTTTCATATTTTAATAAAGCAAGATCAATTTGTACGGTAGGAATACGTTCAAAATACGTTCTTTTTTAAAAAACCGTACAGTCAATTGTTCATGAGTCGGTTTTCGATTTATACAGTGTCACGATGACGATTCGCATATTCATTTGCATCGCGCACAGCTGGTGCAGCGCGACCCGCGGGACACACCTCTCTCGTTGCATTCTTTCTTTCGAACTAAGAGAGATGCGATCCTCTGTCTGCCATGCAGGGATAAGGTGCAATAACCCCCGAAGAAAGGTACAATGCGAATGAGATGTGTGGCAGATTAAATTATATGATGCATCACACAAAGCATTTTATAAATTTCCATTTCGTTTGTGTGCGCCTGATGAGCACACGATGAGTCGCGAGATTTGCATCAAATCTTCATTTGAAAAAAAAAAAAAAAAAAAATTTTTTTTTTTAGTTAAAAAGTTTTTCTACGCTTTTATAATCGTAAATGAATCGTTGCTATCGATTAAATTAACAAAATAATAAACTAAGAAAGAACTGATAAATTGTAATTGATATATTTTACGTACAACGCTGGATGTCTTTCAGTAGTAGTCCCTTATCGAAAAAGAAATTTCACTTTTTTGTATGACAAAATACAAGTCTGGCGCAGATGCGTTTTAGGATATCTTTCTTGTTCCGAATCCTCCCCTAATATATTGAAACAGAATCCGCAGGATTCACAGGATCGTACATAAAAGAAGAGCCTTATTACTAAATGCAAAATTATGTAAAGATGTACAACAAAATGATATTTATGAAAATTTCTGTTGATGCAAAAATAAGAGAAACTAAAATAAATAATCTATAATTATGATAATAAAATTGGCAAAATTAATGCGATATTTTCCTAGTGACACGACATTTAAAAATTCTTAAATTTCTCTCCGCGATATGTGAATCTCTGTAATGAATAATCTTATCTCCTTCATAATATCAATCTAACAATCTATACATAAATAAATCTATACATAAATAAATCAAGTTAAATATATATAAAAAATTAAATTTTGCCTTTTTTCAAAGCAAACTCTTCCTTTTATTTTAAAAATATCATTTTGAATCTCGTCTTGCTTTCACAGGCATATCTACGATCCTGAGGGTCGATATATAAAAAATGACTCGTCCGATAGGGACGCGCTCCGGTGACGTCGAATCGGGGAAAGAGAAAGGTATATTTCAATCCGACGAGAATAGTCGACGGCGAGTCGCGAATATTTACGAGAGCAATATCGGAAATTAATGCCACGGTTGGCGCGTACCGACGCCAGGCGCCGTGGTGCGTGTCGCAACTGCCGCTAACCGCGACGTCTTACCCCTGGCGACGTATTAATATCGGCGTGAGATGGGCGTCTCGCGGCCTCAAGCGGCGCCTTTATGACGCCTTTGTCTCTCGTTTATTTCGGCTCAATCTGTTGCCAATTACCCGTTATTAAAATCTTTAGTTAAGTAATGTATTGAATATTGCTTAATCCTATTATATATCACTTTTATTATGTGTATGCTGTGTTATATATATATATATATATATATATATATATACTATATATATTTTATTTTATCTAGTATATATACAATTTATTAAATACGACACTCCATATCTTATAAATAAAATTAATCGATTGTCTTTTAAATAAATTTTTATCTTTTGGTTAAAAGTAATTTCTCTTAAATCATTATTTACACTTTCACTTGGTCATTATCGTCTTCTCCGCAAATATATCCTCCTATTTCATGATTACGTTACGTTATTTATGACGGCAACTCGGATTAAATAATTTCTATCGTGCAGCCGCGTGTTTGCGTTTCGCAAGGAAACGCGAGGGCTGTTATTATCGCAACGTCTGATTAATCACGTTCGATGATCGCTCGATAAGAGCGATTAGCAAATCCTATGCAATCGGATTTTTCGATTACGCACTACTGATGCAATTTGTCAGCGTCAGCGTTTTTCATTGATTATCGATATAATTAACAATACGCAATTTTTTGTAAATAACTTCAGCTCCCTCAGTTTCTAATTACCTAACCAATACGTTTCATTAGTGTCTATCAATGACTGGTAACACGTGTTCGCATCGTTTTCGTTGTAATCCAATGATAGGATTACGAATAACAAACTAACACAGTCACCGTTCATTCGTCGTTGTGATGCTGTCATGCTTGTTGCATTCGGTTAATTAACCCGTTTGTACATTCATATGTTTTCAACAAATTAATATCCATGAAAATTAACAGAAGTATTACATAAAAAATTAAATTAAGAAGTATTACAACAGAAGTATTACATAAAAAATTTTATTTATGATTTGTCGACGTATATGTTTCCGACAAATAACACATCAATGTACTTAAATATTTTCACCCTTTCTTTTTATTTGTAATTAAGTTAATATTAGGTCGATGAAAATTATACAGATACATTAGATAGATTGTACTTTGTTTGCGTTTACTATTTTCCGCAATTATAAAATTCACAAAAGTTTTTACTACAAAGAAGCGAGATAAGTTCCGATCCATTGAACAGTTCCGTCTAGACGAGCGACGTAAACGCGCCATATGCGCGATTCAATTGCAAAATGTGCAATTGCAAAAGGAAGGGAGGTCGCTGGCTCCCTTCGACGCTCGCGGGCAACAAGAGCGCGTGATTAGGCTGGCCGACCAGCAACGACACTGATGCATATCAGCAGGGACGACATTCCTTTTAATTGCCGACTGCCGGGATCGGCCGATACGATTTTTCGAATGGCTGCCAATTAGAGATCTCGTCGCTGCGATATAAAGAGAACGTTCCTCCTCCCGTTCGCCACGGCAAAATCTCGAAAATTTTCTCACGAAGGCAAAAGGTAATTCTCATTGAGAAACGGGATGTCGTGATATCAAGCGCACGTCACTTATTATTATTTGAATCTGATATAGTAGTTTATCTCATTCTTTGATATTTTATCGTGACAGATCGCATCTCGTTGCATTCACGTTTTCGGCGAATTGGTCGCGCGTAAACATAAATCGCTGCAAATTGACAGTGGTGTTGCGCGTGAGTAGTCACAGTTAACAAAGACCAAAGAGGAGTGGAGTCGAGAGCTGGGCGAGAGGATAGCGTCGAAACGAGTCGGATAATTCATTCCGGGTATTAGAAGTAATTGCCGGGTCTTATTCAAAGAGAAGGAGAGCCCGAGAGAGAGAGAGAGAGAGAGAGAGAGAGAGAGAGAGAGAGAGAGAGAGAGAGAGAGAGCGAGAGAGAGGGTCCCATACACCGGTGCGAAGTGAAGTGGAGCCTCGTTGTTCCAGCGGAGCATGGGATAAATTTAGAGGATCTCGAGAGAAGAAGGACTTAACTGCCGCTTCCAGGAAGAAGCACGACGAGCAGAACCGTTCTTCCCCGTGAGGCGATATTATTACCATGGCTCTTTCACAACCACCGTTTATCGCCGATACGCACGCAAGGACGCTGGTGCATACCGTTACATTCCTTAAAAGAGCTCAAGTTTTCAAAAAATTTTTTCAGAAAACGTATAAAAACGTGAAAAGTATTATTTAAATGCCATATAAAATAACACATAAAATAAAAATAAAATAATTTACTCCCTTTACTAATGATATCAGCAAATAACTATTCGTTACATAGATTAAAGAAAATGGCAATTATATGCGTCTGTATTAATTATTAAGATTATACATTAAGTTATAACATTGCAGTTAGTAATGTAATATAATATAAAATTACTTTTTACAACATTTTTGTATTAAAATTCCTACTTATGTACAAATATAATTGGTAATATATTTTAGCCTAAAGAATTATTGAAGGATTTTTTTAATATATTATCGATTGCATCTTTTTAATATTTCAAGAGTAGAGTCTGATTTCTCAGTGGTCTCCTTGCATTCGGAACAATCACGATACATAACGGTTCTGCCGACCTCCGCCCTGCTCACTACGATGCATCACCGCCGATGCATCGCGAACAATGCACTATTCTAATTAATCAAAGCGAACTTAGCGAGAGCATCTCCTGGGGAACACGAACAAAATATGGTTGCTTGTCCGCTGATTCTCATCAAGGCACGGCCGGATCTTCGCTTCGAAACCAACGATCGAACGGTTGCCCTTTGTCCGCCGCGGATGTAAAGATAACACATTTAATTATCAAATTTTGTCTTGTCTTATATAAAGATAAGAACAATATTAATAAAATAAGTAAACGATAATATTAATTATTCTGGGAAAAAAATTAACCTCTTTTGAAAAAATGAGCCATGAAGAAATTTCCTCAACTTATACACCGACAAATTAACACGAATCAATTATGTAAAAATTGTTTAATACTTCGTTTGAACTTTTAAAAATAAATTACTTGAATTATTTAAGCCTTTTTTTTTATAATTAATTTTTTAATTATATCTTTCTGAGCTAACTTTTGTAAATATTTACAACATCTTACACTATGTATTATTTTGTATTATTTAATTTTAAAAAGCATTTACGTATAAATGGTTAAACTTGTTTTCTTCGAAACAAGCTGTCTAAATGATTCAATCATTACGCACGAGCGCAACGTTGTCAGCTCGGATAATCCCAGCTTACGTACCGGGGCAATCCTCGTTTTTCTTTCTTGATGCACGATCGGTGACACACGAGACGACACACAAGCTCGCTCTCGTTTCACTAACGTCAGCCGTGCAGAATTTAGCCCGCAAATCGCGCGATCGCGAAACGTGCTTGCCCAAGGATCTATTTCTGCGGCCATTCACATCGAAAACATTGACTCACTCTCGTCGACTCGCGGATGTCTTTGAACTCGTTCGCTAAATAAAGAAAGGAAGACGCTAAAGAGAAAAAGAAAAGAAAAGAACACGAAATTCGGGAACTTGTTTGCCCAGAAACTCAAAGTTTTGCAAAATTGTAATAAATGCGATAGAAATAAAAAATAATCCATTTGCATGAAATGAATTTTGTAATTCCGACAACTTTGTTAATTATCGTAATCGTAAAGAAGAATTTTCTTTTTCGCGAGTATCTTGCAAATTTGCTGAGACTGGTGTTAGAGATTAAGGATGCTTGGACAAATGTCCGAAGGGGCTCGCTCTCTTCCCTCTGTGTGTATTGGTGGACGGGGAATGAATTTTTTAAGCCGCTTTAATTAAAGGATCCTGTTACCCTCCACGTTTCATCGATGTTAAAATTCCACCCAAAATTTCGTATTCTTTCCGGTGTTCCCTCGCGTGCAATCGTCGATTATTCCACGGGACAGATCGCACAAAAAACAAAAACAAAAACAAAAAAAAAAAGAATGCTTAAAAAATAATATTTTTTATATGAGGATATGAGATTAGTGTTTATTTTCAATTTCCGTTAGAAGAGCGAAGAGCACATAGACGAAGACGTATCGTTTTTACTTTCTGCAACCCTCATTATCCACGACGATTGGCGATTTCCTATGTACGAAAGAGCGTAATTACACGATGGTAGAGAGAGAGAAAGAGAGAGAGGGGGGAGGGGAGGGGTGCCGTGAGTCGGCCGGTCGCCGCCGATCTATATCGAGAACGGAAAAATGCAAAACCAGATCCGCCCGGTCGGTCGCAGCCGATCGCCACGGGAACTCGAGGAGACCGGTTAGGACCTCGCGTCGCAGGTCGCGAGCCTCCTCGACACCTCCAACCTACGACACGCGATTCAAGTCGGTAACCGAGACGTTGTCGATTTGTAACTTTATCAAGAACAATTACATGAAAAAGTAGTATTGGTTGCTATAAATATTGTATGCAATCTATTTTAATATTTGTGTCAATAAAAACACCACACTTGATTATAATTTCTAATAGTTGAACGGACTAATTATAATGATTCAGTAAAGCCATTTTTAAGTCAATTTTTTAATTTTTTTTTAAATAAAATATAAAAATTGGCGGACCTTTAAGTATTTATTAATCATGTTTTTTCTCGGTTTTTTTTTTTTTTTCAAACTAAGTATTTATATAAGAAACGCAATTTTCTTATTCGCTCAATGTGTAAAAGGATTTTAGCATTTACTTTTCCTCGAAGGATTTACACATAGCGGCAATGTACATAGCGCGCGATCCAGGAAATCCTAAATATATCCGAATAACCGGTTTCGTCGTCACTCGTCTCGACGAACGAAAGAATAAGGATCGAAATACAATGAGGTATAATAATAAGAATACGTCGTAAGTAACATATAAATATCAGAATTTCATCCAGGATAGAGGATATATATCGATTCATAAATTTTCAAATTTTAAAAATTAGATAGGTTCATAAATTATATATTTTATTTCTAAACGCATCCTTATTATATATTTTATTTCTAAACGCATCTATGTAACCTTTCATCCTGTTTCATGTTCATAAATTAATTCGGAAAGAATGCTAGGATACCTGTGCGCTTCCGGCGAATTTGGCAAGCTTCGTGCCTTCCTACTGCTGCTACCCCCGCTGCTTCCGCTATTTCCCATGATGTCTCACGATTATTCTTCTCTTTTCTTTCTTTAAATATTTTGTAGATGACTCTTTTTAAAATGAGCAACTGTTCCAAGTTGCACTTTCACACTTATCTTATATCATTGCTTACAGTAGCATTTATCTCCTTTTTTTATTAGGGAATAATGAAATACTATTATATCGTATTAAAAATAAAGCCATTTATTTATATATAGTAATTATTGCTTGTTCGTTTAAAAATGTATTTATGCCAAAGTATTTCAAATTTGATATACATCAAATTTCACTCCATTTCATCTCACTTCATTTCACAGCTATTTATTCCATTTTACAAACTTTTGTTTTATTAAAAAATGATAAGCAAGTCTTACTAAAGTATCAAAAGAGCTTGTGTAATAACAATAATTTATCAGTTCGTCCTGTTTATTGTATCCTTGAGGTTGCGAGTTAACGATCGAGTTGTATCGACGGACCCGATGCCTCCTTCCTCTCGAGATTATTATTATCCCCGCTATATAATAAGGGCTCGTAAAACGTGGGAACGAGACACCGGTGATAAAAGAGATCTACTTCGAGCTGAGCTTCTCGAGCTATCGTTTCGCCGATCTTCGTCGTTGATCGAATGGCGAGATTTATTGTTTAGACCGAGTGCTTTGCTTCCTATTCACCAGATCCCATTTTATCTCGCACTGTTACTCGTTTCATTTACTATACCGGATTTATTCATGCTTCAAGACGAGATCATTCTTTTTGGTCTCATGAACGAAAGCGAGAACTGGATGAGAAGAATTTGCGTAGGAGGGAGGTTTAATACCGACCACTTATATAAAAAAAAAATTTCTCGATCTTACTCGACGAGATAGATAAATTTTAAATATCAATTTTAGAATTTGTTAAATTCTACTCGAACTAAATGTGTTTAATCTTTTTACCAGCAGTAAAATATGATTTTTTACGCATATTATCCAGAAATAGTGACATGCATATTTAAGCAGTATTTTGTCCCTTTCACATTAATTATTTCTAATCCTATTAATATATCACTTTTACTTCTCTCACTGTATACTATTTTCCTAAATAATACTTGTACTTCTTTTCACAATTACCACATAATTGTTTACATTTCTGCTTCTTTCATATCGCATAAGTATCGTAAGCTGTTTGTTTATTGAAAGACAAGAGTTTCGTTAAAAACTTCAAATTCAATACATCGTTCCGATTTTCCCGGAAATCGTCCTGAGAAATCGAAAGCAAATCGATGTATCTCTTTCTGTCTACGAGATGTTGAATAATTCACCCTCAAAATTCATGCATATTTCATCAATTTCGATTCATCCTTTATTCTTCGAATTCTCGCTATTGTCACGTTATCTCTCTTCGACGACTGCTCGAACTGAATTCGTGTATCTTTGACTATCTTTTCAAAATTATTATATTAAAAAAATATCTTCGAATTTCAATCTTCTTTATTATGGCAGTGCAGTTGCAACAAGTTGCACTCTGCAGAATGCAAGCGCAAAAAATAACGAGGATCTCTCCGAGTATGTAATTCGATGTTAGCGTGCCAATAGACACTTTCGTCACGAATTGATCCGGCTTGCTGCTCGATCGGCCGACTTATCGTAAGACGAGATCAAGTTAGATTTACGATCGACATCCTTACGGGATCGATGCAAAAAGACGAAACACGGAGAAGCTCTTGAAATTTCGATCGCAGTAGAACAAAAGTCACGTAACAAATATTTATCATAAAGCTAAGTCTGCGGTTAATTACTTTTCTATCAATATTCACTTTAATTCATTATTATCACATTACGTATGTATATGTTTCGGTTTGTGTTTTTATAATATAATTAAATTATAAGTTGTAATTGTAATTATGTTTTAATTCATTACAATCAGTTCATTTATGTTACGATAAATTTAAATATAAAAATTCAATTTATCTTATGCATTAATTATTCAAGTTTTTCAAAATCATAATTTATTATCAGAATATTTCATATCGTTTCTTTAAAGTTCCAAAGTGATCTTCTTTGTTTAACTTTCGATGAAGCAGAAACGACGACGAATATTATAAGTTGAAATCGAATCTTTCTCGCAGATCAATCTTCCCGTGTCAAACACGTCCAAATAAATTCACAAGAGCGTTTTCCTCTCACATTTAAACACATAATCTATATAAATGCATCGTCAGTTTCCACTCTCTTCTCTTTCCGAGTAACACCACATCCACGAGCGTGATCGCTATCGATTCTTCGTGGGGCCCGAAGACTGACACTTCACCGCGCACAGCGCATGATTGAATGGATCCATCAATTTTTGTTGCACTCGAGAAATTCATGAAATAAAAGAATAGAACGAGGCAAAAAGAACAGAAAGAGAGAGAGAGAGAGAGAAAGTCCAAGAAACCGCTCGTGGCTCTTGAGAGCGTCATCGACTTGAGCGACGACGCCTCATGGCGACCACGGACGACCACCACACTCCGGCGCGATGGTCATGGTGGTGTGACCATGGTGTGTAGGCATCGTTGATGGCCCGTTTCGAACTGAACCGCCGCGAAAGGCCCGGCGAGAGAAGAGAGAGCCATTCCCGTTCCCATAGCACGTGGTGCTTTCTCTCTCTTTCTCTCCTTCCTTGCCGTTGCCCCCCTTCGCTTTGGTATCTCGCGACCCCTGGTCCCCCTCTACCGCTACGGCATCCCTCTTGCTCTCCCGTTCACCTTCCAGCCCCATTCGGCTCACATCGGCTTCCCCATGCAGATGCACTCTTCTCCCCTCTGTCTCTCCTTCTCTCTCATCGTTCCGTCACGCTTTATCCCATCATACGTCTCTCTCTCTCTCTCTCTCTCTCTCTCTCTCTCTCTCTCTCTCTCTCTCTCGCACTTTTCTGACGTCTAGCTGAACGTCTAGGTTTTCTTTCTCTCTCGCTCTCACTCTCCCTGTAATACCTCGGCGCTGTTGGGTTTCTTTGTCTGAATACAGCCTTCTCACACCCTCTTATATCCCTACTTCTCTTTCCGTCTCTATTTCCCTCTTATGCTATCTCTTTCTGTTTTCTTCCGATACACCCCCGCAAGAGTTGTTCTTGTTCCTCATTAATCTTTCTCTCTTTTCCTCTTACGATCCCCCTTTCTATCTTCATCGCTCTTGATTCCTCTCGTTTCGCTCGTTTTAGCTTTCGCAGCTTCTCTGGACCCGTTCTCTTTGACCCTCCTTCTCTCCGCGATACACAGCCAGCCAGCCAATGGCGGATCCAGCCTTCCCCGGGAGCCGGCCAAACGCCGACGGCACGCTCGACGGATTTTTAAACCATTTTTATGCTAATATTCCGCGCCCGATGTGCACGTGCACGCGTGAGCGTGTGTCACGGATGTATTGTGCGTACACTCTAACGAGATATGTACACGTGTGTGAAAAATTTTTTGTTAGCCTTGACCCCCGTCCGTCTTTACCTTTGCTTATTCCCATTTTTTTATATCAAATTTCTAAATTGAAATTTAAATAGTAAATTTTAGCTAAAGATTTTTTATCAAATTATATAAAAAATTTTTCCTTTAAGAGAGAAAGGAAAAACTAAAGTATTAGTTTTGATTCAATAAAGAGCCATTGATACTTTTATTTTGATAAATGGCTGAAGAAATCTTTCGACGAATTGTGCATTAAGATTATAATCAGGGTTGACAAGGAGGCTTTGTTCTCCAATTAATTTTAAGAAAAAATTGCTTATTCCAATAGATTATAATAAATTTTGTACACAATTTTGTTTACACAATTACGTTACAACAAGGTATTTAATTTGTTATTTAATAAGTCGAATTTTATTGCAATTAATGTATCAAAAAAAGTTATAAGTATGTATGAAAAAATCTTTCTCTCTCTGCTAAGAAAATTTTTTCCACTGAAAAATGATAGAAAATTTGCTAAAGTGTTTTCAATTTAGAGCGAGTTTGGGACACTCTCGTACACGTTCCGAGACTCTGAATGTGCGTCCCGTGGTCTCGAGAGTGGTTCATAACGCGCCCACGCGGGGAACTAGGTATACACTCGGGGCATAATGGAGCATTGTTAATATGTTAATGCACGCGCGGCCTGCCCGAGGGCCCCGACATCGCGTTTCTCCCGCCCGAAGAATCGTTACGCGCTCCATTAGATCCAAGCTCGAATGATCCTGTTGCTTGAGAGAGATTTCTCTCAACGTTTTCGTTATCTCGACTCGCGCAGGCCGAGAATTTTCTGGTCTAAACGTAAACATCCCCTAACTTGATTTTTATAGATCAGAATGAAAGTCGAGTAGAAATTTAAAGATTCTTATTTTATATATATATTGCTTCTTCTCAATACAATTATATTGTATGATACAAAATATTATATAAAATTTAAAAATATCAATCTTGACAAGCGCAGCATCCTGATATTAACATATCGGTCGGAGTATAATAATTAATAAGAATGTGAAGTCGATCATTCCTAACTTAACTTTTAACATGCCACCTTTTTTATCATACACATATCTTTTAATTGATTACTAGAATCAAATAAATTTATTAATGTTTTACTGATTTTATTTTATTTTTTACTGATCATTTTATGATTTTATATCGATTTTATGCATTATCCTGTATTTTATTGTTATACTTTTATTTAATTAAATACTTTATTTTGTAATTCTATTAAAAATTAATTTGCTTTAAAAAATTTTTCAGAGATATAATGAATATCGTTCCCTTCCCTCCCCCCCCCGTCTTTTAACCTTTCTCTCGCGCATATATTTTCGTCTTTCTCTCTTCTCGACTGCTGCAATTAACCGCAAGGTAATTAAAATATTTGAAGTTGCCTCGCTGTCGGTCGTGAAATGCATTTTCTGCGTGTCGAAACATTGGTATAACTGTATGCGTTTTACTCAATGTCGATAACGCGTAGAAGCAGACGAGAAAGAGAGAAAGAGAGAGAAAGAGAGAAATATAGCCGGTTGATTAACGGAGACGTTAATGAACGCCGTTGCTCGGCCGCCGTTTCACAGTATGTCGGTATCGATTCAACTGCGCGACAGGAAACAAAGCTCTCGACATAGATCTCAAGTCACTGCAAGATAAAAATGACACACCGAACGAAACTTGTATCAAATCATACGAAAGAAGAAAAGAAAAAGAAAAAGATTTTCCTGAGAGAGATAAGATAATTCTCGATTTTCCTGACAAGATAAGTTAATTCTCGATGGCAGTATATATGAAGAATTTGCAAAGAGAATTAGAAAAGAAAAAAACTGTCAAAATAAAAATAAAGTCCTAAAATTGTTCAGAAATAGAAAACAATATACATTTATAATCTATTCATAAAAATATTAAGAATTAAAATAAAAAGAATAATCAAGAAACATATACATAAATATATTTTTCAATATCATAAAAAAATTAAAATGTTCAATATTTTATCTTTTAATAAATTCTAATTAAAATGTAATTTAATTTAACAGATTCATAATGTTGAATATTACATCTATCTATACACAAGATATTTAGATACACAGATATTTAGATTATTGATTATTAAGACGCAACAAATAAGCTGCTCATAAGATACACAAACATTTCAATGTTAATTACAATTTTATAGCTATTCTTAAAAAACATATATAAAATATAGTGAGATATTAATGATTTTATTAACAATATTCTAATCTGATTTGGCTTACCATCTTATCGAATTATAATAATTTATTTACAGACGAAAATTTTCAAACAATGATGAATTTCAGACTCGCAAATTTTAATTTATAAGCTCGATCATGTTTAACAAAAAATCTTTAATTCTATTTCGCTAAAACGTTAGCGTTCATTTACATAATATATCTCTGTCGGTTCATAAAAGTTGATTGATATGAAGAATCGATTAAATTGATATTTAAAATATTCAATAAACTTTTATCAATGAAGCATCAATTATATTAATAGAAACGTTATATAAATAATGTTTAGCTGAGAATGAAGTTGGTTATTGATTTGAATATCGATAATACCTTGGTTACTGATAAAAGTATGAATTCAAGTTATCAAAATATGGTAGACATATACCATCGACTATTATAGGAGATCTTATATATCTACTGAAAGTATCCATGGATTTCTGCACCACCATTTTACCGACATTGGGCTGTACAGCAAACTGATGGTCAGCTTGTGAAAGCTGAAGAGTCGGTACAGTCTATGGGTTACCCGTTAACGGTATGATAAAAAAAAAGTTCGAAATTTCGAAAACAAAAAAAAATTAAATTAAAATTTTAATTATTCAAAGTTTTCAAACACATAAAAGAAATTGTATGATTTAGAAAAAATTCTATAAAACAAAAATTCAAGAATGTGTTCTATTAAGTGTTTTATTAAATTCGACATAAAATATAAAATAAAAGTAAGACTTTTAGAACTTTCAAAATTTATAATTTTAAAAATACTCAAAAAATTTGAAGATTCAGGGTTGAAAAAAGATTAGGATTTTGTAAATTCAAAAATCTGAAATTTAAAAATTCTTTTCTCTATTCTAATGTCCTAAACCAATTTCAACAATTTAAACATTTTTCTAAGTATATATTTTTAATGTATAATGCTATCATCGTCATCATTATGATCATTATGGTCATAGACTTTCTTGTCGAAAGGAATGACTCACTTACCTTGGCATGTCCTGCAGCTGCTTGGCTCGCTGCTTGTAACGTGACAGAGCGAAGAGCAAAGCCAAGACCGGCCACAGGGTTGATCCTGCCGCCAATTCGCCCGGGTTTACAGCACCTACGTCCGCTCCTAGAGCCCGCAGTGCTCCCACGCACAAACTCACGTTCTCGACCTGCGCAACACAGAAGCTAAGCTTCGTCATCGATCATCTTTTGGTTTCCTAAAGTGCAACATTAGCGGCTTTCTTTTGCAAAATTGTATTTCTTATTCTTCATGATTAAATATCTCATTTTAGCCAAATTTAAGTTCCAATCTTATATTTTATTTTTAAATATATTTATATAATATGTATATATATATTTTTTTTTATTAAAATTGACAAGAATGATAGTTCTGATCATTTATTTATCAGGTAACTATCGAATGTAACTATCGAAGAGTTTTCAATTTTCGATATCTAACAAGAATCAGGGATCGAATAAAGATATAGGGATAGAGAGCAAGGGGAGAAAGAAGGCGGAAGAGTATAGGATGTCCTCGAGAGAGAGAGAGAGAGATGTATACAAAAGCTCTTGCTGGCTTTCCACGCTGTGCACCACATAATACATACAACGCGAGAGCGAAACGTGACCGTCACGATCGTGGCTACCTTGCACACGCGTGCTCACCGACCTCTCGTTTCCATTGTTTCTGGTCCCGGCTTTTGCTCAGAAAACGAGTCGCGCCGAGGTACTACACAGGGTGGCACGAGAAAGAGCCGATGACTCACCCAGTCACGGGAACGTAGGTATTACCCCGTTAATTTAGTCGGGAAGTCTATTATAAAAGAACTAGGAAGCACAGGAAGCAAAGAGATACAAATTGAGATGAATTTAATTTAGACATATAATAAATTTAAAGGCGCTAAATTAAAAAACTTGTAACTATTTCTTATAATATTTTATAAAAAAATTTAAAAAAAATAAGAGAAATAATCTTAAGACAAAGAAATAAAATAATATAAATAAGATTTTGTTATAGATACTTATTTATCTATCTTAACTTAATCCGACGATAACGATAATGAAGAAAGGTATAGAAAAAAAATATTTCGCGAGAATTAATTATGTGTGTGATTTCAAGAGTAATCTAATATTATATAAAGTACAATGTTACGCGTTAAGCCTTCGGCTTTCTTCTTCAAATGACAGGTATCAAATGTTGTATCATCGAATTCTTATCATGATCCATTAAGCTTAAAAAAGATATCCTTCAGAAGGAGCCGCGATGCATTGCAAAAGGGAAAGATCACCATCGCGCGCAGTTTCGAGTTATCCTGGTGAGATGACAACCGTAAATGGCGACGGCGCTTTTTAATGCATTCCACTCCATCTCTCTCTCTCTCTCTCTCTCTCTCTCTCTCTCTCTCTCTCTCTCTCGTTAGACTTATAGATCGTCATTGGAATAAATATATAAGTAAAAAAATGTGTTGGATTTTTTTATGAAAATTTGTAAAAAATTTTTATATATTCTTATCTTTGTATCTTTGTATCTTTGTAAATTGTACTTCTTTAGTCGATAGCAAATTTAAAAGAGAGAATTTCTATCAATCAAAATTATATCTCACCATTTCTTATTAAATGTTTTATTTTATTTATATATATATATATATATACAATACTATAAATAAGACACTTTATAATACGTACTTCAAAATTAGATGTGAGTTAATCTTATCACATGTTGAAAAGTTTATTTCTAGAATATATTTTTATTTTTTATACAATTAAATTTTCTGATGATTGCAACAATGAAAAATAACTTTTAATGTTAACTTTTGATTATACCAATTACAACATTGAAATATGTGAATTGCGTGTACATAAATTTGTTTTATATTGTATAATATTAAAAAAAAAAAAATAATTTTGTTATTAACTATTCATCTGTTAAATAATATACTTTTGAATATCAACAAATTTTTAATAATTGCATTAATCAAAAGAAATTTAATTTAAAGAACGAGAATTTTCTAAAATGGAGTTAATTAAACCCGACCATTGATGCAAATGTACGTTGTATTCGCAAACTACAAGTTATTCGCAAGGACAATTTCCTTCAGAATACCTCTGGGGGGCCCGTGAGACTGTGGTCCCAGAACGGGAAAAAGGAGAGAGAGAGAGAGAGAGAGAGAGAGAGAGAGAGAGAGAGAGAAAGGTTCAGATATGGCAGGAGATGTCCTCTTATGGTAACGTCTTCGCCTCTGCGGTTCTCAAGAGGAAAAACGAACAAGAGAAAAGAGTGCCGTAGAAGGATTCTCTTCTTTTTTCTATGTACATGTATTTTCTCTATCGTATCTTTTGTATTATAAAAGATGAAATGATGTAACGCAATGTTCTATCTTTTTTTTTTGCTAAATTGCTGTATAAAAATATTAAAAATTAATGCCATTAGTTTATGAGATATACTTATAAACTCTCATTACAATTTATTATTTATATTTCTTCTTTCTAATGAGTGCAATAATAAATTATTATACTTGATAAGTAATACTTGAACCTTCTATAATAAAAAATTAATATTGGGATTAAGATTGAGATAAATTTAATTCGCGTGTAAAACTCACAATTAAGGATAGTTTGTGGAATTCAGAACAAATTTCTTTGAAGCTTCTTTACTTAAACGAGCGCAATTTAGAGCTCGTAGAATCGTCACGAAAGAGCGAAAGGAGAATTCCTAGCAAGGCTAACCTGATTTTCTAAGACACCTATGTGAGAGAGAGAGAAGATGTGCAATGTCCGCATAACATCCCGGAAATGGAAGCCACAGCTGGATGGATCGACGCTCATTAAAACCTGCAATTAACACAATCCTTCGAAACAGCGAAACAAATTTAGTCTTCGGTCAGTGGATCTAATTGATTTCACTCGCCAATTGGATATACCAATTTCAGGATGTATGCAAACTTAAATTTACGAAAATATACTTTTTTTTAATTTATCAAATTTCTTAATTATTCAATTATTTGTGTAAATCTCTAAACTTAAAAAATCCAATTAATATAATATAGTATAGTAAAACTATTGGTAAAACTATCCATTGGTATACAAAGTTAAAATGCAAACTCTCGAGATTTTATTATATTAATTATATACGCTTATACATATAAAACAAACAAATTTGAATAATTCAATTTGATTGAATTAGAATGTGAGTTTTTCCATGATTAAGCAATTAAATAAAGTTATACAAGGCGCAGATGCGACTTCGTGGCGCGTTTGGATTACAGCGTTATGAAGGAATTTAATTAATGTCGCATTATCATGTAATCCTTTTACGAAATTTTCGGAAATCCAAAAGCTGGGTCGACGGCCCTTTTGTTTGAAGAGAAGAAAGAAAGAGTTTGCGCGGACTGGAAGCGTGGCGGATCAATTTCATGATTAGTACAGATTACCGTTCGTCTTGCGGACTTTAATTAAAACCATTGCTGAGAACGTGCTTCAATTTAGTCTGCATCACAGTGCGAATTTCTTGCCGAGGAAAATTATTTACGCCTCGTCCACCAACACTCGTTTTCGCCAAAATTGCTTAAGAACGAATCACAAAGTAGCGAATAAGCAGCTTTCGTCAGACCAAAATAGAATTAAAATTACGATTAACTCTGAAGATAAATAATAATTTAAGTTAAATATAAATCTGAAATTTGTCTGAAATTATCTAAAGATAATCTGTAAAAATCTCTGTCTGATAAAAGTGATTTTTCAAAACTGTATGTTATGTAAAACTTTGAGATTTTAAAGTTGAGATTTAAAGTCAACGTCAATTTACAAGTTACAAAATTAAAAGGTGCCCAAGTGCAATCTCATCGAAATTCCGAGTCACCCAGTGTAATGCCAAGTAGAGCCCAAACAAGCTGCTTAATGGTTACAACGACCGACAGAATTCGCGGAATGTATAACGGGAGCATGATAATCTGTGACGAAAAATGAACGGTCCACCAACAAGTCCTTTGAAAAGCCAGACGATCTCATAATAATCACTCATAGACAAATTTTTTAACAAATTGTACACTTTAATTTGAAATTAATCCTAGAAGTGCGAGGATCAGTTAAAAAAAAAAAAACATAACTCATAATTTAATAATTTTCACAGTCGCAAATTCTTAGATCTCAAAGTTCTGTGTGAATTTCGTAAAATTTAAACCGCAAGAATTTGAATTCTGCAATTCTTCGGCATCAAATCAGGTTCATCGGAATTTCGAAACATCCGGCCGGAGATTCTTAGATCTTTAGTCTCACACTCCCATTTTTGTTCAAATTTCAAGAGAAAGAGAGACGGAGAACTTAATCTCCGATTTATCAGTATTAAGATTCGACACGAATCTAGGCACCTAAAGGAAATTGATTAATTTCAACTGCGGATGATCTTTTTTCCCGCGTTATAGGCGTATATCGCGACAAAAGAAAAAAGAAATAGAAATGATGATATTCCGGCTCGGACTCACGTAATAATCACTCGAGGACTGGTCGGGCCTTCCGAAACGAGTCGCCGCCGCGTTACCGTGTCGTATCGAGCTCGCGCGTGCTCTCGAATCGAAGCTCACCTTGGGCCTCATTTCGAGAGCCGGCACATACGATCGAGCGACGCGACTCGCGGTAAAAATCCGCACGCCGTTGAGAACAGCACCGTGCACAATAAGCAACGATAACGATAACGATCGCAGATACCGCATTTCGCTGCTGCAATGCGCCGCAAGTCGCGGACTGCAATGAATGCGACACACGTGTCATCCAGCCTGACTGACCTTCGACTTTCCGTGAACTAGATCTCCATGCGTATGCGAAATCATTAAGACTAAGATTATTATTATTATTACAACCGACATTTATTATTTAGCTTGGAGCGTTTTAATAATTCTGTTATAAAATTGCCAAGTAAAAATCTCTGTATCCGATAAAAATGACTTTTCAAAACTGTATGTTATGTAAAACTCTGAGATTTTAAAGTTGACAGAAGTTGACGTCGACGTCAATTTAATTACAAAATTAAAAGGTGCCCAAGTGCAATCTCATCGAAATTCCGGTAATTGTAACTAAAATAATTTATAAAAATTTTTATAGAGTCCTTTTTTTCTTGATAAGAACGCAATTATCTCTTTTCAAGATATCTCACAAGACTCGCAACTTCGAATCGAAGCGTTCCTTTCGCGTTAATGCGAAAGTCTACTTGACGTATTTGCTTACTTTCGTATGCAAAAGTATGAGACGAGATTGCGCGAGATTCATGGAGATTCCGCGTCAAGATTCGCGATCACATCGCACGTCTGATTCTCCATTTTCGGTACCGTTAGAAAACTACTCCTGTACCCATGCCCTTCTATCTCGGCCTTTTGCCGCAATTTGATCGGACGTGCGTTGAAATTCGCAAGAGCGGATGACTCGATTCTTCGGCGAAAAACTGACTCCCTGTGGTTCACCAGAACTCGTTGAAATCAACGTACGTCTAGAATCGTAACGACCTCTCGGTCGTCCAGGAAGGAAGAAGTCGAAGGACGAAGGAGCGAGGATAAAAAGGTTGGACGTTGTCGAGATCATAAAGATCTCGAATAATTTAAAATCTAAATTGTTCACGATTCTCGAAACAATTATAAAGTAAATCCATCATAAAGTAAAATTGCAAAATTGATGCTTTTTTTTATACGAGACATAAACGTTAATGTATTCATTTTTATATTATTTATTTTAATCTCAAATTGTATATCTAATTGTAAAAAAATCGATTAATTTATATGAATTATAAAACTATTTTTCATTGCAAATTGGTAATTACCAAATTTTTGAAAGGCTAAGTGGAACGTATGGGAAAGCTGGTAGCTACGCAATACGGTGTGTACAAAAATTTGGCGATGGAATTCATTTTACCTTTAATCGCATTCGTTTTGTATAGTCAATCTGATGAGCCTCAAAATGTACTGTAAATTTTCGTAAAATCAACCGAGCCACAATTACCGCAACAAAGTTTCTACAGTAGAATAGTTCCAATATTAACGGAATAAATCATCGTAAAATCATCGTAAAAATCATCGCACACGCGAAATAATGCCGGCGAGTCGACGATCGCGATTAATTGCGATCGCGGTCGCGGCACGTGCGCGGCGAGTGGCAACGGGCGAGTAAATTTCCCGAACCCGAATTCGCTTGAGGCGTGGAATTTACGCCGAAAAGGATTGTAAATCGCCAGTATTGATGATAGATAAACGTAACATCAATCGCGATAGCGCGTCCATCCGCGGCCGCGTAGTTCACGGCGCAGTTCGTTTGATGCATATCGAGAAAGGTTCGCGTAGCAAAGCGATGTTCGAGAGCGATGCTCGGTCCATGCGGCATGCGTGTGCGGAATGATTTATGCGGGGTCGGAATAGTTGAAATAGTTGTGGGAGAAGAGATAAGAAGTGCCCGCGTCGATTTCACATAAAGCCTATCATTATACGTTTGATCGTTCTCTCGACTTTTTCTGCAAGTTCGCAGACTTTTACATAACAGGTCAGAACTAAGAAAAGAGAACATTGTAGTAATTACCACTACCGTTATTAAGGTTTATATAATAAAAAGCGTTACTAATACATCAATAACACGTAATATGAATCACGATACAGATACGACGATATGAATAAGCAAAATTTCATATCTTGCGGAAAGAGAAACCTAATTGCTTTTTGCTATAATTATCGATAATATCGCCGCGTTATACGAGTACGCTCGCTTGTTGGTTGAACGCAACTCAGAATAATTGAATCTATGTTCCCATCTCAATTGCCGCGTTATAATAAGTACCCGCAATTTTCCATGGCGGCGGCAAGTCGGCGCGATTTACGCGAGAAATCGCAAGACATAGATTTGCCATCACAGGTATCACAAAGGATGCGACATACAAATTGCGGATATGACATGTACAACATAGTAGCAACGCGTATCGAGAACGATACTGCGATTGGCCGGGGTGTACCTCACCACTTATGCAATTTATTTTACGTTCATTTTAAGAGGCAATTTGACATTGCCGATCTCGCGGCCGTTTACCAGCGTTATCCGAACGGGTTTGGACTCGTAAACGGCGATAATAATTTAATAAAATGTGCCCGTGGGTCGCACAAAGTCATCGTTTACTCTCCATCGTTCGCTCACACGAGTTGTTTATCCCTTTTTATAGAGTAAGACGGTTGAAATTAAATTCAGTTATTCAGTGAATATAAAGGATCGTTAACAGGAAAGATTGGATAAGAGAGACATGTTACACAGACACGTTAAGTTGAAAAGGAATATCCAAATATTCAAATATAAAAGATACATAAACTTCAAATTATCTCAAATTTATTGAATTAAGAATTATTGATAAGAAAATTTAATTATTTTAATTTTAACGAAAAAATATTTTGTTTAATTATTTTCATTATAGATAATACGAAGTGATATAAAGATCTGTAATTTTTTTTCTCTATTAACTTTTTGCTATTATCAACTATTTTCTTGTTATATTACTCCAATTAATTATTTTATTAAGGATTCTCTGAATAATCCCTTTGCATTTCTAGATTCTGAGGTATTTTCGCCAAGGATGCATTCGTATGAAATGTAGTGAGTTTAAAAGGCGTCAACTCTAGTCTGGCGAATGCGACAAATGCAATCATTTCGAGTTTCGAGAGGTCGAACTTAGTTAAGAGGAATCCACCACGGTATGTTGTCATCGTCGTCGTCGTCGTCGTCGTCGTCGTCGTCGATTAACGGCTGCTTTATTAACTGCGCGCGAGTGTCGCTACTTCTGTGACTGACAACTCAGCCCGTTCAATTTTATGAGTTAATGAGCTCGTCGGCCAAGCCCGCTCGTTGCGAGCGAACGGTCGCAACACAGTCGACCTTCTGTGATTTCGCCGGGCCGTTATTTCGATTTCTCGTCTAGACTCGACGATTAACCAAATCCCGAAATGTAGGATTAAGGCTCGCGGTTAGCAGGCTATTTTTATAATTACACTTACAGTTAATAATAATAATAATGCTTATACTCATACTCGCAAAAAATATTCGATAGTCAGTGGAAAAGTGACGTATCGTCGAATTCTCGATACGTAAAAAAAAGTTAGCTTTGAATTCAGCATTATGAATCGCGTGAAATCCTGGAGGTTTCTATGAGAATCTTTTCAAAGATCAGAGAAGCGGAGTCTTCTCGAGAAGTACGAGATTGATTGTGGTATTGCTTTCAAAGTATCTTCTTACATTGGCAGGACTACCGGCATTCCGACGCCGTTAATCCTTTATGGCCTAATGTGACCTCGAAAAGTCTATCGTACGAATCACTGAGAAGTCACAAAACGATATAATCTTAATTCTCACTCATAGTTATATATATTTGATTTTTTTTACCGCCCTTCTCAATTTCAAATTTAAATCGGAAACATAACGTGTAATATTATATAATATTTTGTATAAATTTAATTTAAATTTTATTTACTATCAAAAACCCGCGATATACTCGCGCGAGAGAATATGGAATATTTATATTCCATTAAGAAAATTCCTAGTAATAAATTCACTCGAACTGCCTTGCTATCTCCGCAGATCGATATCGATTCGTGTCTGCCGGCAACGGAGATCGTAAACTCGAGTGGTCAAACGATTATTCGTGGAGATGAAAGCAAATGCGAGTCGAGTCGGATAACCGAGTCGATAAATTTTCATTCATAAAGAACATAGTTACAAGAGGGTGAGAATCACGAGATCACGAGAGGTAAAGGCATAAGCCTGGCACGTGCTACTCGAGCACTTATAAAATGTTAATCTGAAAAAAAGACAGACAGAACACACGTCTGTGCGATATATCTGAAAAGTATTTGTACTTTAAACTTCCCTATGTGCCCAAGCAAGTTCTTTAAACTAGTGTCCTGATAAATATAAATAAAAAGTTTGTTGATTAGATTAGAGGAAGAATTAATTTTTTTCATACATAACAAAAAATTCGATAAAGCGTTAACGTTTTTGGGAAGCATTTAGTTTTCAATATGGTCAGATCTAGCAGTGTTAATTATTTATAAATAATAGAAATATAAATATGTTAAATAGCCATAAAAATTAGTAAAAAATTAAAAATTAAAATAAGAATTCATAAAAATTCGATACTACCTAACGACAACTCCTTCTACTTCCTCATTAGATATAAAAACACCATATGAATAGCACAGTGGTCAGTTAATGCCTAATTAATTAATTAGCGATAATGGCACTGTACATGTCGATGAAATTGATCGATTTATCTACCGACACATTTCGCGCGCTTTCCTGTCGCGAAAATCGGCGCAGCATCCACGCTGCTGGATCACTCGTAAGACACTAAACGACAAGAGACAGAGAGAGAGTACACACGGACACGAGGTCGAGGTAAGCTACATCGCAATTGGCCGAAGCAGAGACCGTGTTAGCAGAGACCCGTGGAGGAGGACAAAGGAGGAAGGAAGAAAGAGGTAATCGACAGGTAGTGGGAGTGGGTATTCCAAGTGTGGGAGCCTGGAGAACTCAGGTATCCACGTGGCTCACAGATCCTGTGAGTGGGGTCGGTTCACGTTGTGATCGCGATACCCCGGATCGAGTGTGTTGTTAATTTGTCTTTTACGATCTTTTACGATACGCGATCAAATAACGACGCTGTGCCGTGACGCTAAGTATCAATTTTAAGAGAAATAGATTAAATTATCATTAACTGGATATAGAAAATTCTGTTAACTTAATGTATGTATGTATGTTTGAAAATTTCATATTTTCAAAATTTCCAAGATTCATCGCGAAAAATCTACACTTTATGGAACTCTTCGGTTAAAAATTTTTCAAATTTTAGGTCCTCCTAACAATCCCTTGCAATTTGCTTGAAAAACATATAAGCTTCAAATTACTCTGCAATCAAAATCATATTTTCGATGGTTAAATTTCAGCGATCTTGGGATTTAATAAACCACGAGTACACGTAAAGAAACAGGAAGAGCACCGACCACTTTTGATTCACGTTTATTTCCATCCAATTTACTCGGCATTGTGTATTCTGGACATCGCTATACCGACGGGATCCGGGCGAGAGGCGAGGCTTTTTTTTCCGCGGTCGGCTCATTCACCGAGACATCCGCGAATCGAATTGCTGAATCTTTCACGAACACGCCAGTCCGTCAGCCAACAATGTAACAGTTTATCGGTTCGCGCGGGAACGTCATTAACTTTTGAAAACAAACCGTTCACTCGTGCGCTGACACAGGACAACCGGAAATACTCGGAATGCGTTCCACTATTTTTTGAATTCTCATTATGCAAAATGTACTATTTTCTAAAGTGTATATATATATATATATAAAAAGGGACAAAGGGAAATGAATGTCACGTAGAAGGCTCATTAATTAAAAATTAAACTTTCAAGTTAAATATACATTACTTAGAAAAAACATGTATGTAAACTCATCTATGAGACACAATTTTCTCTCAACCGGCACACTGCAATTTCTGTATTACGCAAATATGGGGAAATAAATGTCACAATGTTGAAATGAGAGATTAAAAGCATGAATCATGGGGAATTCAAGGACGTAGAATGCATTGCGTGTTACGTCAAGGGAAAATTGCATTCCAAGTCATCTCGAGTCGCGTTCGCAAAGTCAGGTTCAGGATCAATAAAGATGTGACGGTGACCGACTGCAAGAAGCAATTTCTACGCGATCAGATATTAATTAAAAGTAGAAGTCGAATAAAAAATTGCATTTTATATGTAGGTGCATTGTTTGTCTTTTATTTTGTATCTTTTCTATTATTATATCGATTACTAGTTTCGCGATGAATATAAAGCCACGATTAACTGCGGATATTAATCGAGTAACGCAACAGCGTAACCAATTGCATTTTTTGCATAAGAAATCTTACGTGGGAAAATCGAACTATCGTCAGATACCAGATGATTAATTCGTAGATAGAAGAATTGTATTTTCTATTGAGAGGAAACAGTAGAGTATATTGTGGAGGAAAGTTTTTTTTTTTTCTTTTAATTTAACGTGAAATCAATCAAAAAAATTAAGATATTGATATTTCACATAATTTAAGATATGGATAATATAAGATAATATGAGACAAATTAATTTTAAATATGTTCAAACTAATAAAAATAAATTAAAAATTTAAATAAAATTAAATTACAAATTTAAAAAATCAGAACTGTAAATTACTTTTAAATATACTTATTAAATTAATTTATCTTAATTTAAATATTCGAGATGGTAAGGCGGTTTTTCAAAGACATCTTACATAGACGGGCATTTCAGTCGAAAAAAGAACTACAGCCTAAAACGTCTCTCTCTCTCTCTCTCTCTTTGTTTCTTGTTTCCACAAAGCGGTTTTATACCGGGAAACCGCGCCTATTCGATTCCCCATTTTCTCTTTGCCCTCTTTCCTATTCGTACCTCAGTGTACATATGTACTATCTCGTATCTAGGACACCTGCGACATACTGCGACGTACTGCGACGTTTTCAACGTTCCGCCATCGACGTTCCCCGCACGCCTTCCCAACACTTGATCGCACTCCTCTAATCTAAACGATCAGGTAATCAATTTTTAAACGCTCGTTTGTAGAGTTACGTTTATTTAAACTCGAGGTCGATGTTTGGTTTCTTGATTATATAATGAATTGCGTCATAATTACACATATTAGAGCACACTTTCTTGATACGCGATAATTATAGCTCAATTATGAGTCAAAAGTTACTTTAATATACTTGTCATGTTCGATATCAATTTTTAGAATTATTTTTCATAATCATATTATTTCTTTTTAAAGCGCTCTTGGTGCTCTCAATTTTTCGTCAAAGCAAACTCAAGCTTCATTTACTCAAACTTCATGAATAAAATTCGGATTCATCTATATTATTTATAATTACCGCTCTATGTCAAGAAATTAGGAAGACCAGCGCGATGCTTGACTAATATATACGAAATGACTCATCCTCGCTATCTCGAGAGAGAGGATTATCCGCGAAATAGAAATAGATCGCAATGGAGCCGACTGGTTGGCCAGAGACACCGCGTCGGTTCCGGTTTAAGCTTGAGTTTACCCGACTCTCTTTTAAATCGTCAAAACAACGTTGACGATTGACAGATAGTGCGAAGATGAGAATTCCCTATTCCCATTCTGTTGCGAGACCGAGTTTACGCACGTAGAGGAAAATGGACAAATTTTTCAAACGTTTTTGATCTGAACAAGATTGAATTAATATTTATCCATCTCTAAAAAAAAAAAAAAACTTAACAAAAAATTTCGATAATAAAAAGTCCAATTTTTCTTTTAACTTAAAAAAATTGATTCTCTTAATAAAATTTCAGTAAAGTCATCTTAACTCGTGTGAAAACTCTTCTTAAACATTTTTAACCCAGTTTTAGATCTTTTTCTTAACGAACGAAGATTGATTATTAAAATGAATATATAATTAATTAAGAATGAAAAAATAAAGTGCATCTCGTCTACGTCAATGTATAATGTTGCACATCGATCTATGCAACCATTGAGTGCTTCCGGTTTACGTAGAGAGCACGAAGAGCGCACGTTTCGTTCTGTACACTATTGTATGTGTCGTAGAAGTGCGTACGAGTTGTAAACTGATGACGAGTTGCGAGTCGCGTGCTCAGCGCGATTCCGAAAGGAAAACACATGATTCGAGCTAGTTACAAGTAGTTTCACGAATCGTTAAAACTATCGAGATTCATAAAAAAAAAAAAAAAAAAAAAAAAAAAAAAAAAAAAAAAAAAAAATAACTACTAGTAATCGTATACTAATTGTAATTTCACATCTAAATAAAATTACATTTTAAGCACATTTGATTTACATAATAAAATTATTATGGCGAAGGTACTTTTAATGCTGAAGAATTTTTAAGACAGAGATGTCGAACGATCGAGTTTGCGTTTCTCTGCCACGATAGATTATTCTCACTTATCATTTATGTGAATCACCCTGTACACGTGGCGCGTGTGCTCGGCTTGCTTTAATTATAGACCGGAGCCCTTCTCCCTTCTTTAGCGTCCACCCTCGACACCGCGAAATTGGAAAGGCGACGTCTACGAGAGCCCGACTATAGGCTTGTTTCTGTCGTTAGCTCGATTGAGGGTAAGAACGAAAGAGTCGAGGAAAGACTTCGGAGAGCTTTATGCTGCATAGTTGCCCCGAAGTAAACTCTAAAGTAATATGGAGTACTTGGCAAAATAAGTACAGCTATTAAGAGCTATGCGCAAAGTTGTCTGGCCTAGTAAACTATCGAGTTTCTGCCAAGAACTGAAGAGTGAATACAAAACTATTCGTAATATCGTTTCACAATCAAGAGTAAAATTAAGTTTTGACTCTGTCATCTTTATAATATAATTACTTTACATATAATCATAACAACAAAATAATATATATATATATATATATATATATTTTTGTATTGCCTTTTTAATATAGTTTTATTACAATGTTCAACAGAAAACACAAATTTACCGTATTGAGAGCAGAATAAAAAACCATGAATATTTCTAATTTTCAATACGTCAATATTTATTGTGGGTGCGAGGACTATGTTTGAATAAGAAGAAAGAAAAAAAAGAGTCAAAGGAAAAAAAAAACGATAAAAGAGAAACGTGTATTTTATGGATTCTGAGTGCATCTCGCCGGAAAAACGAGCCACGTCACATCCGGATAGATGGATCGAACGCGCAGTCGAGTTACACTTCTCTTTTTCTCTCTCGCGCTCTCTCTTTTTCGTGGGACGATGCCTCCTCGTGTTCCCAATTTGCATAATCCTGAGTCCACGCGCGATGCTCTTCCTCAAGAGATACAAGTTAAAGGACTGCCAATAGAAATAAAGTCCTTACAATAACATTACAAGAGGAAAAGCTGTATGAAATTATTGTGAAATTTTATCAAATATTTAACATTTTTATTTTTCAAGCATGAAAATAGTAAGAAAGACAGTTCGATCTTTTAATTCCGTTATAGGTAATAACAAATTGTGAAAAAATATCATGTCAAAAATATTATATTTAAATAATTAAAAATAAAGAAATTTCTTGTAATAAAGAAATAGAGTGAAATGTCGCGTCAGGAGAAATGTCTGGTCAGGAGAGAAAACAAGTAATCGAGATAATTTACGAGCGAGGACGTAACGAGACGTTATAATTAACAGCTTTTAATTATCCATGAACGGCAGAGCCTGTGCGGAAGCCAGGTGCTTAATCGCAGGTATAAAACGCGCGTGTCAGAGGTTAGGCGAGGCTAAGACGATTCTGAAGCGAATTCTTGCCGTAATGTGCTTCCGTAAAACGCCAATTAAAATGCCGGTCTGAGATCCAAGCATCGTTCTTCTCAAATCAAAGGCGCAAATTTATCTTACGGTATTAAACCGCAAAACGATATGATTATTATGCATATTATGACGAAGGATTGTGTCCCGTAAAGTGAGATCTCTGAAGCGAAGATACACGACCTGGAAATTTTATTACTCAGATAACATTGTGAAGTTACGAAAATATTAGACTGACAAATATAAATATTCACATAAAAACGCATAAATTCTGAACTAAAAGTTCAGAATTGTGAAAATAGGAAATATTTCCTAAGAACATTCGAAACATGCCGCGGAACGTAATCGCATTTATCTTTTACCCTCGTTATTTTAAATATTTTCAAAAAGATATGAACGGTGATCTACGACGCACCATACGTGCAGTTGCACAGACTTTATCTATGTATCCTAAGTGGGAAAAGGAAAAGAGAGGCGAGCTTGTGAGCTTTCTATTTTTAAAGGACTGTGCACGGGTTCTTAAATTTGCTTCTCCAGAGAAAGCTTCGCGTATCAAATCTTTCAAGTTTCCATTGTGATTCGATCGAGCTTTATCTAATAATTTTCCTTTTATGTATAACTCACGAGTAAATAATTAATATTCTTTTAAATTTAATATAAAAAAGCATTCCATAATGATATTTCATTTGTACATTACATTGTACATTTGTAATATACTTTACGTTTTTAGTTTTAAAATACACTCACCATTTGTTGGGCACTCTTCGGCTTTCGGTTTACGTCGATCACCTTCTGATTAGCTGCAATAAAAGAAACGTGTCAATTTGGAAAATATTCCTAAATATTCCTTTTATTTAACTAACGGTCGCGATGAATGCATACGCATACGCGCATGCGGCACGTGACTGTCGTACCCTATGCACTAATGACTTTACTGCCGATTTATATGTTATGGGTAACTGTCCAACGCCATAAACGATTTAGTACTGTTAGGTGAATCGCAGATTTATGTCATGACCTGCGCCACCGCTTAATTTTTTTGCGCATCAATTTTTATTCGTAAAATTTTGCAATTTAAAGCGAATTTTTTTTCAATCTTTTGTATAAAACGAAACAAATTTAGATAATAAAAAAAAAATTCTAATATTATATTTATAAATCTAATTAATTTGCAAATCTATAAGCATCTTTTAATTATATAAAATGTTTTTTTTTTTCTTGTAATTAAGAAAATGTGAAAATACGATTGACACTTACTGACAGCTTCCACCAAGTCAGCTAAAAGAACACCGTCGCAGAGATCAGCCTGAAGATCGGCCACCCTCCTCTTGCAACCCCCTCGTTCCAGATAATAATTAGCCCAATCTGTATAGATCTGTAATTATTCAAAATAATTATACAAATTATTATTATTTACAAAATAATATACAGGGTGTTTTTTCAATCATTTCGAGATTATCAATATTCTTTTAAATGGGATGGCATATTTTCATTAGTAATATTTTCTGAATTATCGTTTTCTTATTTTATTATCATTTTATTAAAACAAGCACATTTGTATATTTCAAGATGCTTTGAATTATAAAATTTCTCTATTTATAATATCTACTACTTCTCATTATTATTTTTCTTGTCTTTTAAAGGAAAAACATTTACGGAATGAATCGAGCACTCGCAATTGTACTCGGTAGAGTACAAGACGGAAAATTGTACGCGTTCTTAATTACGTTGTGTTTCATCGGCAAAGATTATGGCTGATCGATCGACTTTCGAGATCGTAGCTCGCGCGGTGAATTAAAGGCAATCGCGAGAAAGAAAGGGAGGGACAATAATAACGAATAGCTTGTAGAGAGAGCAAACATATCGCAAGGGAACGGACTTTAATGGTCGATCGATCGATCGATCGATCGATTATTTCTTATTTCTTCGTTCCGTGACTGCACATCGGTTATTATTTCTTCATTGCTTGCTTCAGTTCTAGAGACAAAAATAACGAATGATCCCAATTGTTTGCAGACATTCGTTTATTTCCCGTACTAAAAATTTATTAAAACTAATTTTACTAGTTTTACTCCACCAAAAATAATTTTATAAATAAAAATATAAGCTACCTATTATTGTTAATAAGTGCATGTTATTGAGATAAGAGATAAATAAAAAATAAATTTTGTTATGTTCTAATTTATTATTTCCTGTAATTGTTTTCCTAAATATATAGATTTAGATTAATTTCAGGAAATATATCGCAATCATATTTGCCCGCAAACCTTAGTTGGATTTGTTCAAATGGTATAGTTAACCCTAAGCTACTTGAAACGGAAGAAGCAAAATAGAGAATACTGATTGGCGTGCGATAGAAATCTTTCTACCTTAAAGAATGTTTCCTTATTTGTGGCATGTCAAATTATGAGAATTTTTCGCTTGTAACATGTGCGTACTTTGTGATTTATTATTCTGCAAATATTATCCTTCTACAAGACCTTAACGTATGTATTTATTAATATTTTATTATAAATTCTTTTCTATATTATTCTTCTTTAAGAATATTTAAGTTTTCTATAATAGCGATAAGTAAACATTTCTATCGTTCGTAACGTTATAATTTGCTTTATTTAAAAATTCCAATAAGCACATAAAATAAAATAAAAATCTTAGCAAGAAATACCTTTGGAGAGTTGCATGCGTAAAATAAGAAAATTATACGCATCGTGCATAGTCATTTCATAGTGAGCGAGTGGATTAAAGTATGGAGAAGTGCATTAACGAGCACTTTGTGGGCAAAGTGCACTTCGAAAGTCTATCATGTCGTTGCTGCAATCCCGCAATTTGATTTATCTTATTATTATGTCAAAGCGTGTGTTAATTTGTTGCCGAGTCAGATTCCAGTTAACGCAATATATCGCGATCCAACTTTTCTGTCATTACGTTGCCAGTTAGTACGTTGCGGCAAAGTCTCGATCACGAATCCAAATCGCGTCTCTAATTAGAAACATAAAATCCCGTACATAAATCCCGATTATCGAGTCACTCTAATTACAAGTTATAAATCGTACTCAAGTCTCAATTACAAGTGGCAAATTTTCGATCGTCAGAAGTACAGAATTTCAATTAGCGCGTTGATGACATCGCGAGTGGTCTCGATGGTCCCGAGGACCGCGCCTATTCGCGTAATGTGCGACAGGTGCCCGGCGTGCGTCGACAAAATTGAATGCATTTGCAGCTGACCGCGAAGCTCCGCGAACTCTTTTTCTGTCGTTTTCGCTTTCGACGAAAACAGCGCGACGTGCGACACAGCGCGACGTGCGACGCATCCATTTGCATTTCCATCGGCGGCGATACCCATACGTCATGCGGGTGTTATCTCTCGTTGATTGCAACCCCGTGCAAGTGCGTGTACACTTACGTTTATTAACACGCGACTCTTTCTCCCGTTCTCTTTTTCTTTTTTTTTTTTTACTTGATATTTTTTATTGTGCCGCAGGTGCCCGCTGACTACCATACTGACTTTGTCATCCGTGTATGTTCCATATTTATTTGTCAAATATTCGAACGGTAAAGAAATGATGCTTTTCGATAAATTTATTCGTCAATCAATTGATACTGTTGTAGATATTTATTACATTATTTCTGACAAGATGTCGATATTGTGCGCTGTGAACTTTTACCGCTATGTTAGCAGTAAAGAAAGCTCCGTTTTTTTGCTTCACCAATAAAATATATCGTAATCAAGTTATTCTCTCACAAATTTTTACAACTTTATCGTTGCAATTCTTTTTCCCTCTGTCTAAAAGATAAATATGATCTTTTCCCAAGAAAATAAAATCACTTGATATTTCTCAAATGTAACTTTTTATATACAATATAATAATTTTTGTACATTTCTGTCTATAAGTGAGAATTGGGTACATAAATCACGTGCGGAAGCATGAATTGTCCTGACGCGTTTTACCACGCTGGCAAAACGCCAAGCTTTTCAGCGCGAGCGAGCGAGCGAGCGAAGTAAGCGACGCTCTCTCGAGAGCTCCCGAAGAGGCGGACGCGCGCAGCGCTGGGAAAGCACAAGGGAAGACAAACGTGGTTGTCGTACAGAGTCGGAAGAGGAGGAGGAGGAGGAGACAGAGGAGAGCAGGAGAGGAGCACAGCGACCACGCAGAGAGCGAGGAGAGGAGAGAGTTAGTCATCGCGTACTATTTTTGAGCGCGCAAAGAGACGAGCGTTACGAAGGGGCGCATGGAAGGTTCGCTTCATGATTTCAGGTCGCCATTATTACGGCGGCGGCGATAGGGTCGCCGCTTCGTCGATTTCTTTTCCCATTGTCCCGATGCACTATCCCAAGACTTTCCCGGGATATTTTAGTAAAGATAGAAGAGCGCTGGAGCAAAATCCAGTGAAACGCCGAAGTGTGACTTGTTGAGATGAAATATCAAGATGCTTCATTATATATTAATGTAGCGCTTATAACTTGATATGAAATGGATTATTCTTTCGGTTCAATCAGTTGTTATTCTATGTTCATGTTTTCATTTATTATAAATCTATTTTTATCTTTTTATCTTAAATGCTTTTATACCAAATTGTAAATGAGTTTTCTCAAAAGTAGTTATAATACAACGACAAAGAGATGGTCTAATAAATCAGCAAAATTGTTGCAAGGATATTGACAAGGATTTGAGGATCTCTCGGCAAGGGAGATACGAGCGAAAAGGGAGAAATTACCTGCACGACATTACGTGTGGAATCAGCCTTGATGTCGTCGATAGAACCGCGTACGGATCTCGGCGCCCTGATGCACGCCATGATGCCGCCGGTGGTCGTCGCGACCCCTGCGACGTCTCAACGTCATCCAAATTTGCCACCTTCCCGATTATTCCTCACAATAAATCGCCGCACTCGTACCAATGCACCTTGCATTCAATCGTCATACGATAGTGCATAATTACAGCTACACTATTCGCACTATAATCAAAATTAATGTCTTTGACCTTGATCCTTGACTTTTTTGATCCTTGAACTTTCTTCTCACAATAGCATACGATTATTTTTTTATTTTTTATTATACTCTATTTTTTTCTGGAATTTTAATTAAGAGAATATCAATGTAACAATAACAAGATACAACAATTTGATCTTTGATGGGATCGAACGATTTCATCCGTTTCACTATTCGCTAATATTTAATTCAAGACATAGATAGTTTCACTGATATCTTTTTTATATTCTTTCACATATAATTTACATTGATACACTGGTACATGTGTTTTTTTTTTCTCTTTTATAAAAGCACTATGCACTGACAGAAATTTACGATGCTCGGAAAAAACGAAACAGTTTATACTAATCTTTTATTAATCCTCAATTCTTCTGTCAAGATTAATAAATCGTTGATGCGATTAGTATTCGGATCTTTATCTCGGTTCTTCATTTCTACAATCTTCCTTCGAGCGACGATGGCGGGAAAAAAAGGAAAAGAGGAAAGGGAAAAGAACTCGATCGTTTAATTGTTTAGTTGTTCACGAGCAAATCACTCTCGTGAAATAATCCAGCGCGAGCGACGTAACGCGTCGCGTCGCGTCGCGTCGCGTTGCGTCGCGATGCTTCGCAAGACGAAACACGGAAGCGTCTCGACGCCGCGACGCACCGGACGTAACTGAATACGCGAGCGCACGTTTCTCTATTCGTAGGTATACATTCTCTTCTGCGCCTTCTTCTCCTTCTCCTACTTCATCTCCTCCCTCTCCTTGCAACATCTCTTTCTCTTTATCCGCCTCTTCCTCCGGTTTTGCCACCTTCTTTCACTTTCTCTGTTCTCTCACTCTTTTTATCGAATCTCTACAAAAGATTATTGCGTAAAATATCAAAATTGATATAATTGCAATTTAAATTTGCAGAGCAAGTGTAGCGAAAGTCCTAAGAAAGTTGAATGAAAATTTTTATTTAAAATTTCATCTTTAGATAATTTAATATTAAAATCAGATCATTTAAAATAATCAAGAAAATAAAATAATTTCATGTTCAATTAGTTTAATTTAATTTCGAAGTTTATTAAGAAATAAACTAATAATTTAGTCGTAAAAGTTTAAAAAATAATATAATTTATAAGTTACATAATTACGTTTTATAAATATTTATAATTGTGCATAAATCTAAATGTATTAAAAATAATAAGTCGAGTTAGATTCTGATGAAAAACACTTATGTGTAAAGTTTCGAGAAATCAAGGGCCAAGGATGATGATGTGATCAGGAAGTGTGACACATCTCGAGATCGCTATTTTAAGATGATACGATGGACGTGACGAGGAAACTGCATCGAGCTGTTGAAGAATCGCAGAACTGTAAAGACATTAAGAAGGTCTACCGAGAATTTTCGACGATATGGACGAGTCAGCGCCGATTCAACAACATAATCCTTCAATCTTCGTTTTTTATTCAAAAAGCGAAGCTTCGGTGAAACTATACTTACGTGACATTCGTGTAATACGTACAATTTACTGAGTGTAAAATATAAAACTTTATAAATCAGTATTTCCAAAATATATTACATACACATGTACATATATTTACATTCACAATCTTTCTCGAAGCTAACTTTGAGTAAGAAAATTGTCGAGTACATCGGTACAGAGAAGAAAGGAAAAAATTTAAAGGAAAGAAAAACTAATAAAAATTGCTAGACATCCGACGATATTCCAGGAAGACAATATCTTTCCTCCGCGAGGCGAAAATAACGTGCACAAGGGGGATGAAAATAGAGAATGAGAGACGATTTGGTGGCGTTCGTAACCGAAGGAAGAAGCGGCGGCGGCGACGACGACGGTAGCGTTTAACTCGAAATAGAGCACGATGAGTGCGAGCGTCGTCGTTCGCGTGGGCGTCGTCGTTTGAATTAGCGAATTAATGGAGTCGGACAAAAAGCCGTAAATTCATCAACGGCCGATCTGAGAAACTGTTATGTAACTACTAGATCATGACGCCGTTCAATCGTAACAACCATCGCATCTTATCTTATAAAGTCCCAATTATAGGCTTCGATGAAATAATAACCTGAGTCCTAAATTTTTTTCAACAGACGATAAAAACTAATTTCAATTTAAATAATCCGTTAACTTTCTTCCGATATATATATATATATATATATATATAAAATAATATAAATTTAATATAATATAAATTTTGTTATAGACGCTTAATATATTGTTCGCCATTACCATCGATCATGTAGTTCAATCATGTCAAGTTTTTTTTCTCCTCCCCTCTATTCTCTATCGTAGACGTTAGGCCGAGGATGGAATCGTAATGCATCACATGTGTTGATAAGAGCCGGTGAGAACTGCGTACGCGCTGATCGATATTCGACTTAGCCCCGATTATCGCACGCAGCCGCGACTAGTCGCGCGCGTTAAAAGGCAACGCCATGGCAGGCATTACAATTAATGATGCTGCTCGTACGCGAGCCGCGCGGAATAGCAATCGATCCACGCACCTGTCGGGAATGCTCATGTCTTGTCTGCTGCTCGTTTATTCGTCATTTCGACAACAAAATTTCCTCAGTTTTGCGAAATAACCCAAGCCTTTTAATCTCTCCGAATTACTTTATATTATATAAAAATTTTTTAAATTTTGCTAACTAAATTTCTGATTTTTAAATTTTTAAATTTCAATTTTTGTAAACTATTTTAATTTTAACTTTATAAAAATGGTATTGTGTGTACAATGTTATCGAAATAAAATATGGTCCTCCATTTTTAAATTCCAACTGTTAACAACTACTTTTAATGAAAAAGTTTTAACCTCTCTATTGATGACAAGCGAACATTTATTGATAAAATTTTCATTAAAAATTTTTATTTAATTGGCTGTTTTTTTTTTGTTCTCAATTTATGGAGCTTTAGAGTCTTTTTCTCTGTTTTAAATAAAGATAAAATTTATGTAGGTGCGATTTCTCTCGCATCCGCGCGACGTCACGATCTTTCAGAAGTTGATACGCGGATTAAAAGCATTCGTGCTTGTCAAAATTTTGGCAATTAATTTCCGACAGTTCAACGGTCGTTTTTCCAGCGCGACGATCGCATCTCAAAATGCGAGGGGCAGTCAAAGGATAATAATTGTCCATCGGTGCGGGTGTGGACGATAGCGGGGAAACCATTGGTGCAAAGGGGATGCATGAAATTGAATATTGCTGTCGATCCCTCCCGGAACGGCGGCGACACTGAGAGTTCAGGAGCCGGAAACGAAACCGTTAAAGGACAATAATTAATTCGCTCCTGACGGCAGTCTGACGGCTCGTTAGTCGCGTAATCCTGTCCGTTTTTTCTTTCATCCTGTGCGATAATGCAACCGAGAGGATGATTTTGCAAGCGGAAAAAAGGGACGAGATGAAAGGTAAACTTGGTCTGTTTTTCTTTTTTCAAAGGGAAGAGGGTAAATTGTCGATCGAGATTGACTATGGTAGACATTTTCCACGCTTTGTTTCCTCTTGGCAAAATTATAAAGTCCTTACTATGATTATATTCTTTAATTCATTATTCTATTTTATTTAAGGAAAGACATTAATTTTTCCTTAAAAAAATAAATTCAACAAAATATTTATCTTCAACATTTTTTAAATAATTTCTTCCATTCTTCATTCCCTATTTTCCAATTTCTTTAACATCTTTTTACTTATTAAATTTTTTGATAAAAATCCTGCCATTTAGATGTTACGGAATTAATTCACTTCACTCACAGTGGCGGAAGAGAATGAGTTTTACTTTCCCCTAACGACGGCGAGGAAGATTGGGGATGGTTTCCATCGGCGCGACAATTTTGCGGGCAGAACGCGTCTCGCACCGAGAGGACGAGGGATGAAAAAGGGGTGAGAGACTGAGCTTTGTTGCGCGATTACGTCGAGCGGGAGGTCCGCTCGTCTCGATGGACACAGCCGACTATGGAACTGGCCTGACGGAATTAGGTTTGCTTTAACCCAAACGATATCGAGACATGCCAGACAGCTTTTAGGATAAAGGGGTAAAGGAGAAGAGAAAATCGAAAGCGAAAGCGAAACTGCGGAATCAGGAGACCATCTTAAACGCGTAATCCAACAAATCGGTTAGAATGATCTTCTTAATTTAATAGAGTGTCTCCCCCCCCCCCCCCCCGGAAAGAGAAAGACCAAAGAAAATATATATTTTCGTAAGTTGCTAAAATTATGCAACTTGAAAAAAAAAAAATAAAATATATTTTATGTCACTGCTCATTATTATGTAGATATGCAAGTGTGTATTAGAATGCGAAAGATACAGATCTCTAGACCGAAAGTATCTTCCTTTTCTGCTGATCATTGTCCGGTTATCCCTCTTTTACACCGTTCATTACAAACGATCCGTGTGCCGTGGTAACACCCTCCTTTCCCTGTGTTTTCACCCTCTCTCTCGTTGCGCATTAATCGTGTGCACTTATTGTTAGTTGCGCAGTGAAATTTCCCGCGGTCAATTTTCCAATCGGTAAAGCGCAACTCACAGCTATTTATAAAAAAAATTATTAAAGATAAAAATAGAAATAAATCATACGAATTAAAAATTGTAAAATTTAAATTTGTCTCTATATTGAAATTTAACTCTAGTATATAAATTGTAAGTTACATAAACATAATTATATTATAAAATAATGAATTGAATTAAATACAAGAAATATAATAATCTAATTCAAGAAGTAAAATAAAGAGTCGTATATATATTCAAAGAATAACAACCATTGGCACAATCTAGAATGCAAGATATAATATGTATTTCTACTAAATAATCACCTCTGAATTTTAGTTTAAATTAATAACACTTTATTTTATTTATTATTATTTTTCATCTTTTGATAAATAAAATTGCTCCGTAATATCTCATCAAGATCGGACGAGAAAGACATTAACCAAAACTGAAGCTCCCGCAGTTGAGAACCGTCGTAACCAAGTTATCGTTTTCCTCTCCAAGAACTACGGAGGATGCATGTACCCTCTTCCCTCAGGAGGGTAGGTACGTGTCCTGCAACAAGCGTGTCCTATGTTCTCACACCCTCTCGAGATTCGAGAAAACCCTCTTGTCGTCATGACTACCGAACTCCCATGAGAACAAAGTTATTTTTACGTCCGCCATACTAGGCCAGGCCTCTGATAAGATCTGATTAGCATCCTTTGTTTTCCCGTAAAGTTAAAGCCTATCCAAATATCTTTAAGTCGCTAATTCACGCAGACGTCTTGAAATATCAGTCATCTAACTAAGAGGTGAAAGGGAAACGATATCCGAGGGGAAAAAAAAAAAAAAAAAAACAACGTAATGACATGAAACACAACAAAATTGAATTAACAAATAATATTAAAATTTAACATTTGGGATTTATATAATAAAATTATACGATCTCTACTACAAATGTAAGAAAATTATAACTATAATAAAAATATGCCAAATATCAATCATATTAACATATACTTTTCAGTTTCAATTATTAATCAAAATTATTTGTATAAATCGGAAGGTCTTTTATTAAATAACTTTCCGCGGGAATTTGTGCGGAATGGGATTATCACACAAGAGCTTCAATTCCTTTTTCCTGTCTAGTAACCGCCATGTAACTTTTCTCGTCTATTCTTTTCCTTTTCACTTATCTCATCGCTTCCACCACTTCGGGACGTTCGTACCTCGTTTTTTTCATAGCTCACCCCGACCGCCGGCGCCACGTGGGTTATGTTTTATGAATGAGTGGCTCACCTACGCGCCATTATGACGCGTGCACGTGCGTGCACACGCACTCGCGAGAGAACGAGCTAAATTTACCTGCACCGCCAGTCGCGATGCAACCAGGCCCAACCCTGCTATTGTACGCTATTTGCCTCGTGTAGGTATCCTCTTGCATACGCTAACTAGCCCACACGAGAGCTGAGCGAGAGACCAGGCCCCTGCGACTATCCTTCCCAGGTCCCAGAAACTCGTAGACTCACGCGCATAAAATAACTTTCGCCGGTGGGTTTGTCTTGCATAAGACGGATAATCGTTTGCCTTTCCTACAGCAGTTATATGCTTTCGACATGCGTCTTTGTCGAAAGACAGTGCTATATACATTTCAACTGTCAGTGTGTTATTGTCACTATTTTATATGACACATCTCGATAATAAAGTTGAGTCATAAAGTTGAACCCTGTCTAAATCATGCTTTTCCGAGTATATACGTTGAAATGTGTTACGCAAGAACAAAAATATTTTTGTAGAAATTTATAGGACGTGATGATAAATAGTCTTGATCTTTCTGTCGGGAAGATTTAGAAAGATTATTTCTGTAACTATTCGCAAACTAACAAGGAGATCTCTCCCCTAAGAGAGATCTCCTTCGGCAAAATCTGTACAGCAGACGCGTGTCGTTCATTACGAATTCAGGTTCCGTCACGTTGAAATTGCTATAATTCTTTCAGCTCACGTAGAGCGCGCAAGAGACCGCTAACTCGCTCTCCGAAACGCTCTAACGAGCTTCGACGTTTGCTTGGGGTCGCACTCCTGATTCGGCACTAGTTCTTCTTCACAAAAGCATCCTTCTGCTCCAAGGAACCGTCACGGAAAGGTACGAATCTATGTCTGCCCCATATATATATATATATATATATATATATATATATATATATATATATATTCACGAAAATGTCACTCTAATGGTGCTTTATCTTTTCTACCTTAAAAGAGAAGATATATTATGCACATTTTATTTTATTTATTATAAATTCAAAACTTTTTTTGTGTATTATCAATAAAAACATTAATAAGTTGTTTAATTAAAATGAAGAGAAGGTAGGCGAGTCTGTCATTGACATGGACTCATAATTGCGGTTTCAACGCCGGCAGTGATAGTTCGCAATTCTGTGACGTGGTTCGACACGCCTGTTTTCACGCGAAACATATCGGCACGATATTCGTGTGATGTGGCATTTCCACGTGGCATTTGATGTGGACGTGGTATGGCACAGAGTTTGGAAGGTCCTCGAGAAACGTACGCGGGGAATATTGATTTTGTTGTGTCGGACGTCCTTCTTTGGACGGTTGATCGAAATTCTTTTTGAATAGGATGCAACCAAATATGTATCGAAGATAAATGATAAATGAATAAATGATTACGCGTAATAAAAATTTAATTGATGTTTTTGCAATTTTAATAAATAAAAAAAAATCAATTTTATTACGTAGGATTTAATAATTTCTTTCGTCAAATCAAAGAGCAAAAATTCAAGTTTTATTAAATCTACAATTAAATTAAAAACAATTTCTAAATTTTCAATTCAATTAAATTTTATTAATTGTATTTATTACATTCTTAATAAAACTTCAATTTGCATTTTAGAGATTTACACGCCAACGACACATGGAATTTTGATCATTCTTTTTGCCGGAGGTAACAGTGTTGGGAACGATCCGAATGGTAACGAAAGCCGGGCAGCAAACTGCAAAATAACGTCGAAAAATCCGTGTAAAGCGAAACCTGATAGGGATGCGAAATTCGTTTTTTGTCATAAGCTGGATACAGCGCTGCCGACGTATTTATTTAACACCACCATCGCGAACGCGTCTATCTCGATTATTTTTTCAGCATCCTGCTGCATCCTGCCGCGCAGCCGGATTATGAGTATTTATGTGTTTAGGACGCGATGCACGAATATATATAGGAAGAGAAATATTTATTTTGATATGGAGCGAATAAACTATGCAGATAAGGAATGACAAGTTGAAAGTTTGGAAAGTAAGCTACATTTTTGGAAGATATCCTGCACCTGCTGTTCATTTTAGATCAAGTGCGTTATGGGTGAGTCTGTGACTCACCTCGCGATTCAATTAAAGATCTATTTTCTCGGTAAGATGACTTGATAGGCGGAGATATGCGCTTTGCCTTGGGGTAGGTTCATCCCTATACCAAGTATCATTGAACAAATACATACGCATATATATTTATATGTGTGTGTGTGTGTGTGTGTGTGTGTGTGTGTGTGTGTGTGTGTGTCAGTACAGACATGCGTGAGTACGACCTAAATCATTTATCGTCCGATTGCCAATTTGCAGCCCCACGAAAATTGCTCTCGTCAGGGCGTGCGCCCTTTTTCGCGCGCCCTTCGCGTTGTTTCAAGCTTTCCTTCCTCAACAAATATCATGTGCTTCAATAAAACAACATATAATAACAGCAGAAACAAAAGAATATTAAATGCCAAGTATAATTAAATTTAATGATACCGAAATCAGTGAAAATTAAATAAAAATAAAATTGAATGCAGCAATTCTAAAAAAAGATTTTATGTATAAAAATATGTTTTAATTTGCCTATCGTTCAGACTTTATTTTGCTGTAATTTTTTACGTGTGCGTCGTTGTTTACAGCAATATAAACTGGATAACGGCAGCATCCCCTGCAATTTGCATAGATCGCTGATTCGTAAATACATATCGCGACATATGTCAAAGCTCATCGATCCATGATGAACAACGAGATGGTGTCAGTAATAACTTTCATCAGCCGAAAAATATTCTTTCTCGCTAAATATTGAAAGATATATCAACAACTCTATTGCTATTCATAAAAAATAAAGCGAAAAAATATCAATTAATGAATAAAAGTTATAATTTACTAATAAAATTTAAACAAAGTAATAAATATTACGATATATTATTTTTCAAGTAAAATAAAAGAAAAATATATATATATTTTTAAGCTTCTCTAAATATGTTAACAACATTTTACATGTTCATACTATATATATATATTTCATGCGTCAATATATAAACTTGCAGAATCGATAAATTTTAAAAACTCGTAACATTTTTGCTTTGATGAGTAAATATGACGCATTTTGGTATCAGATGCATTCTTGACAGATGGTATAAATTACACCTAGGAAGAAGGAGAAAAAGAAAAAAGAGACATGACACCCAATAAGACTCGAAATTAGATCGCTCGTTTCTGCGCGAATGATCGAACCACGCAAGACGCAATAATGACGCGGATATGTTTGCTTTGTCGAAAGGAATAGGAGCATGGACCAATCCGGTCCTTAGTGACGAGAAAGGGAAACAGTCACCCTTCTTCCTGTGGGAAGATGTTGGCACTGTTCCCTAAGGCAAATATTACAAAAGAACAAATGGAGGAAAGAAATGAGAGCTGTATTCATCGAAATCGATCGCCATGACATTTACGATTATTCTACGACATTAATTTTAAATTGGTTACAACAAAAAAAAAAACATTATTTATTATTTATAATTCCTATCTACTCATATTTTACAATTTTACAAAAAATTAAATTTTAGCGCTCAAATAAGATTTAAAAATATATAGAAGCGAATGTTCTGAAATCGGAAATTAAAAATGATTTTTTCTACTTTTGTATTTATAATAATATTAAAATATTATCATAAATACTCTATTAATTAATACTTGTTGTTTTAAAGAATCTTTTCTTGCTTCAAGATAACAAAAATAAATTTAAAAACCGAGCTCTAGTGTAATTAAGAATTAATATTGCTAACGCAATTTTTAGCGCAACTTTAATGGACAAAGCCAACTTGCTTTGATCACGATCTAATGAACATCCTTGTCTTCGTCTCGCCAAGAGCTATTCCTTTGGCGATATATATACCTAAAAGGAACAAAAAAGACGACAGTGCACCTTGCGTGGAGGATGCTGGTAGCCGATAGCATCCCTTAAAGTAAACATCGCGGAAGGGCGGACTTCTTGGGGGTTGATCAAAGTGCCTTCACACCCCCGGGCAGCATATTTGATAGTCCTCGGGAGGCTCGACCCTCTCGCTACTCAGGAGGAGCTTCGAGAGTCTTTTACAAGTGAAACGCTAGGTCGTAGAACTATGAGAACGAAAAAGAGCAAGGAAAATAACATGGACTGCTCAATTTTTTACGGATTGACCTAGCCTTCTTTTACCTTCGCAAAATATAATGCTTTAAAGATCATCATAAATTCGTAAGTGAATAAGATAAATAAAGTAAATACAAAGCTGCGAAAGTCTTCAGGAAAGTAGTTTATGAGGTATGATAAAATTTTTTTTTTTTTTAAGTACACTTCTACTTTACATTATTTCGATATTTACACATTTGTCCCTTTCCGCATGATAGTCATATTACCGCGCTATGACGATCATTTCGCGATTATTTTCACTTGCAATAGCCAACTGCACGAAATCCGCGAGTAGCCCCCAGCGAAAATGAAGCAAAACTCGATATGCGTAGCGCCGCAAATTTGCAGCTCGGTTTCCGAAATTAGCTCAACGAAGGGGTGTAGGAAAATCAACTTGCCTCGAGCGATGAAAATGCCGGTCGGGGATGCAGGAAATATCACGGGGATTTTAAGGGGGCGGAGGCAGAAGGGAGGGCGGGAGGAGAAACGATATCGGAACGGAGAAGCTCGAATGTCCGCGTTAAACGCGACGATTCGTCGTTGCCGCTCGCGAAATTACTTCCGTTTTTCGATTAATTCGAGAATGCCAGTGAATGTGCGAGAGAGTGTGCGGCTGACAGTTTCATTTCGAGGCCCGCATTCGGAATTCCGAATTTCCCGAAAATTTACAGGTGAAGAATAATTCAGTCTCTGATACAATGATACTATTGATAAAAAAAAAAAAAAAAGCGAAATAAATGTTTGTATACTTAATTTGATTAAACGTGGAATTTAATTTCTATGATACTTCATTAATTCGTATTTTATAATTCAACAATATGTTATAATTAAATTATGATTCAATTGCAATTCTCGTCCTCTCTCGCAAATAGCTACACAATCTATCGCCTCTATTTGATTCACGTACAAAATATGATTTCTACATTTAATATTCTAACACTAAGTATTTTATGATTCAATAATTAAATAATTAAATAATAAATCAATAATGTAACTCGTTCAAATCATTGATTTATCAATTTGTAAAATAGATATGTACTTCATTTACTATTGCGATTAAAATACAATTCCTCTCAATATTTCACAAATAAATAAATTATAATTTAACATCGCAGAGTCTTTAAATCATGTAAATTGAATTTCTCACTATTACTCATTCTTATTATACATATATAATCTCCTGACAACTAATTAACTCTTGAGTAAAACATTTAGCAACCGATTACCGTTATCAAGAGCAAATTATGATTAATCTCTTAAAAATCAATATTAATATCTAAGATATTTTTCATTCCTTAAACTCGATAGTGAAAATTGAACTACCTGCTGCGTGCTTTTTCCGCGATGCTGCCACTGATAAAAATGATCCGCATTTAAAGACCATCCGGGAGCAAAACTGAATCCCTCCGATGGAGCCTGCGAGACAGGTGGAACTGCACTACACATGCACATATGATGACACGATATGGGGTCTGGTAGTTCCGTATAACCACATCTTTTATCGCCAAACCACCCTGTCACAGTGCATTTGTCACTCAACGCCATATCTTGGCCACATCGTGATTGCATTTCTTTTTCCAAAGTGTACAAAGTCTCAAACTCCAAAAAAGACATGCCAGGTCCTTCGTCGACACGAGTCGACGTGGTCGACGATACCCTGAGTCCCAAACCCATCTGGCCTTGATATGAATCGTCATCTAAAGATGACAAAAATCTTCTCGGGGAACGATTCTTGGGACTGTGATGCGCTTGTTGACGTTCTTCAGGGTGTCTTCTGGGTGACTTTCGATCGTTAGAAATTCTTCGCGGCGACGTGGACGACTTGCTAGGACTTGACGACGAGGATTCGATCACTTCCACTGATCTCTCTGATGAAGTGTTTCCCAAGGATGGGATTAACAACGATCGCGAAGACGTCAATCGGCAAATCCTACTCTTTGGTTTGGCTCCATTACCAGTACGAGAGTAGCCCGTAGACGTCTTGAGACCCGACATTGTTCCTCTTTCATCTTTCGAGACACTCCACGAAATCGCAATTTATCAAGCAATTTCTTCAAAATGCAAAAGAATCCAAAAGAATCCAAAGAACTGATAATTTGATGAGATCGCATTCGGTTTGTTCGGTTAGATTAATCAACAATTCTAATTTTGCATTGCAAAAATTTACAAAACAGGTAAAAAACAGATATAAAAAAGCGTAACTCGATATATAATAATCTAATCAAAAATTCTTTTCCTTAGAATTTTATGAATTTTTCTAAATATATTTTTTCAATATACTTTGAAAATCAAAAAAATAAATTTTAAGAATTTCTGTATCTTTTTTTAATGTATTTATTTTTCTCAATTTATATTTAAATAATAAACATTTTATATTCTCTTTATCACGTTAAAAATGTCATCTATAATTGATAAAATACAATTAAAAGAATTATCATCAACAAGCACTTTTCATCTCATATAACTTGTAAAAAATAGAATTATGATAAAAAATTAATATAAGAATTTCAGAAATAATCTTAATTGTACTTCTTGACAAACCCACTCCACATTTTTTATTTTATTACAATTTTCCACAAAAATTTTGATTAGTGATTATCGACATCCACTGATTAACTTTGAAATCCACAAAGTGACGCGAAAGGGTGGGTACACGAGCACCCTTATAAGGATCCTCGAGAGGACTGACAGTCCGGCCCGTTACAGGACGATGCGAAGCAACGCGGCAATGAGTATGCGCACGCGCACATTGCAATTATACTGGGTAAGCTTAATAATACTTAAGCTAGTTTCGTATTTTAATTAAAATAAAAAACAATTATGAGGACACCATTTCATAACGTTACACTTAAATATATACTATTATTATGGTCGTGTAAATTAATTCAATCATATATTAATAAACTCTCCCAGGAAAAATAAGATAATATTAAACAAATGATTACGCAAATTTATAAAACTGTAAATTATTTTTTAATTTATCTGGTTATGGTAAAATTAATTTACATCATGATATAACATAATTATCCATATAGATAATTTCGCATATAAAAAGATTATTATTTTTTTAAAAATTATTGATGCTCTAAATAATCATGTATACACAATAAACGACGAGAGAGGCAATGATTATTTCATTTGTAGTGCGCCGGTTGTAAATTTTGCGAGTAATCGAAATGCGTATCGTGGCGTCGCACTGGCTGCTTCGAGGCGTGACAGCTTTTTACGTACGCAGCAACAAAATTGAATTACCGTCGCTAATTGCTGGATACTAATGGGAATTGAGCGTATTTAGATTATGACGAGTGATATTCAAGGAGAAGAGAGAGAGAGAGAGACAAGATTTAAAGAGGAAATTAACGATGGGAGATTTAAAGGGATCCATACACACATTTTGCAAGTAGTAGACTTCTTCAGTATATATTATCATTATTTTTTTCTAAAAAGATGTTTTTAAATTGAAGTCCCATCATCTGAGAACAACTTTTGAAAATAAACAAATTATAATTCAATCAAAAAATTTCCCGGTTTATTTTACTTAAATTATTACTCTCTTTTCAATAAAGAAAAATTATTCAATACTAAAGTAAAAAAATTAATTGAATAAAAGTAAGAGAAAGTAAGAGAAAAATCTTTCTAAAATATTCACAAAATACAGGTATGTAATATAATGTAAGATTTAAAAAGCACAACAAAAAGACAATTTTTTTATAGTATATTTTTTATCGCTGTAACTTTATTCGCGTATATATCGACAATTGAAAAATCATCGTGCAAAAAACCCATTCTCATAACTGGCGATATCTCGTCCCGTTCAATCCTGGATCTTTGAAGGGTCGATGATCGAATGCAATACAAAGGACGCCGACAACGTCCCCGAGCGATAAGAAGACGAGAAAAACGTGGTCTTTCGCGTCTTCGATATCTCGATCGCTGCCAAAGTATTTTTCAGTGTGTCAGACAGTGAGTGAGTGAATGAATGAGAGAGAGAGAGAGAGAGAGAGGGGGGGGAGTACAAGGACGAAATCACCATTCCGACGTGTGTACACGTAGGGTGAATATTATAAAAGCACCATCGTGATGAAGGAAAAGGTACGCGCTATGCCACCCTTCGAAAAAGCAGCCCTCTCTTGATACACCGTGACGAGTGCCAGCACAATATCCCCCGCCCCTCGTACGACTCTTTCACCTCCCTCTTGCTTTTCTCTGGCAGCCTCCCGTAGCCCTTGCAGGACAAATCTACATATTTATGGCAAGTGCTCGACGCACCAGAAGATTTCGAATGCATGCTAACTAATAAGTTTGCGTCGCCTGTCGTTTGAATGATACCAGAAAGCCAACCCGATTCAAGGGTGATATTAATTAATATAATTCCGATAATGAAAAAACAGAATGAGGATAAAAATGAGAAATTTTTGAGAAAACAGCTTTAAATACCTGTGAATATAATAACTATAAGAACAAAATAAAACAAAAAGTCAAACTTTGAAAATTTGTTTTTTCTTTGCTATAATTTTTATTTTGTTTATAATAAAAAGAGAGGATTTTTTTCCTCATGCTTGAAATAAAAAAGAATTATTTCTTCTCTCTCTCTCTTTCTCTCCGTCCTCATAGAGATTTTTCTACAGTTCTCCGAATAGGACTCATTTCTGCGGACGATATTAATCCCTAAAGTAAAGATCAAATTTCGTGGTGGAAATAATTTCTAATTCGCCTTCCAAAGTGACACCCACTGACTTACAATCACCTTAAAGAATAACCCTTGAAGCAACACGCAAAGGGGAATGTGCGTGCCGACGAGAGAAAAAAGGAAAGAATCCGTCATAACAGAGACACGTCATTTGACATTAAGAGAGGGGGTTCCTATATGGGCTTTTAATTTGATTCCACTCGACCGATAATCTAATATTTTGACCCTTAAAAAAGATTTTTGTGTGTGGCGCATAAAGATTTATATTGAATGTTTTCTTAGGGGAACTAAATACAACAGACAATCTGTTGAAAATGCATCCTATAATTTCTTATTTTATTCGCGATATTTCCCTATGTAAAATTATTTCACATTAAGTACCAGTATAAAAAAAAATTGTTGAAAGATTCTAAGAACCATCTCTTAATATAAAAACGAGCAAATAATTTTTATTAGTGACACCAGTCAAATCGATATGAAACTTCATATGCAAGCAAACACGGATACGAATGAACGGAGGACAAGGGCAGCGGATGATAACAGCCAAAGGGTCGTCGCAATAATTAATAAAGCCGCACCACCGGGCTTAACGCTACTGCGACTCCTCGCTTTCCATTCGCTTTCCGCTCTTCCCGTCGACTTACTTTTCCGTTTCCACGGATTCAATATAATAATGTTCCTACACGCTTGGTTCGGGCCCCGCGGCTTAGGGCCAGCGGTTCTCAATCATTCCCGATAATCAAATTGTCGGAAATAATGAAAGTGATCTCCAAATATTTAGAACACAAAAAAAAAAAATTGACATCTCTTCATGTGAATTAATTTACATGAATAACATGTATTTACTATAAACTTTTCTAACAATTCACTTTTAAAATTTATTTTTAGAAATGTCCTTTATTTTTTAACTACATTTATTAAACAAAAAAATTTATTATTTTCATATTTATTTTTATTAAAAAATTTCCAGCTTATTTTTTTAAATTAAACTAGAAACAGTAAGAATAATAAAATTTTAAATATTGCGAACTTGCTTGCTATCTTGCTACTATCTATAAAAAATACAATAAATTTGATATGCTTCGAGAACCTATAAAAGAAGAACCGTATTCACTAAATCCATCATGAAGGGTGTATTACGGAAAACGTTATTGCTATGTCACTGGCTTCAGGATTATTACGAATCATTTTTCCGCATGAAAGTGAAACCCTAAACACACAAAGGTTCCCGCAATCGCCAGAATAGAGAATGGAACGTACAAAACATTGAAATGATATCACGTTTTTAAAATTCTCTTTATTAAATTGGATATATATAAATAAAAATTGATTTTTTTACTTTCAAATTTGGATTTTTTATCCAATATGTGTCTCATAAATATTATAAGAAATTAAACTGTAAAGATTTATAAATGAGAACTGTGGCAACTGATAACTTAAGGTATTTCTATCGCACGTATTGTAAATGTTTATTTTCGTTATCAATGATGATAACTTGATTATACCAGCTAAGCAGCTTAATAAGAACGGTTCTTTTATTCAACAGTGGATCTATCAACTGATCTGATACTAAACTGATTGAATTTGTACGAAAAGTACGAAAAAAAGATCTCGAAAATAAAAACGTTTCTATTTAATCAAATTGTGCATTGATATTTTATTCGATATTCTGTAAAAACAAAATATTGATGCTCAAATGTATCCTTGTGCATGCCTCTTTTTTATGATATGGCACTCTCATTATAATCGGAAAGTAGGGTTTCGTCAAAGAAATTGAATTCACCTGTTTGTAAAGAAGGAAAAGATCTAAGAGGGGAGATGGAAAAACATCGCGTGTTGGAGTGTCAAGTCATGTGGAATAAGCGGTTAAATTCCACACGTGCTCGAAAAAATTGATACAAAAACGATTCCTTGCCCTCTTTATATCGAAACTAATTCTGTCTATTCTTCGTGGTTTGTTTGATGTCTCGTAAATTCTTAATTTCAGAAAAATCCAATCCGATCAGCGAATCATTTTCAATATATGCTAACCAAAAGTTGCTTAGAAACTGAAAATCTTAATGTGACATTTTGCTGACTGATATCGATGAAAAACTTTTGTTTTTTTACAAGTAATTTCCTATGCGATTTTCTACTAACTAATTAACTAAAATAATTTTTACAATAAGACAACTTTTTCTCAAATGTTTATTGCAGCATTGCTGACAAAAATGTGTATATATATATATATATATATAATATACAAATATATAATATGCAAATATATAATATACAAATGTAAATATCCGTTATATGAGTTCGGATCTGTAGATTTGAAATGATTATGCGAATCAATTAATCATCCTTATGAAACTATAAAAATATAATTCATCTTCGGTATACGTGTCGCCATCAAACGGTAAGGAAAGAAACTTAACGCGCTTTTACATAGATAAAAACGAATGTAAGATCTTCTCAATTTATAATAAAAATTAAACTCTGAATTCTCTCAAATCTCTATATTTTGATGCAAAAAGATATTTTAGGTCCTTCGTATATATCTATCAAAGTTTATGAGAAATAAATTATTGAGAAATTTGTTAATTAACAAACCTATAAATTAGAAATTAAAAATTTTCCTAATTTTATAATATATCCTAATCTCAAATATATATAATTATGAAATTTTTCTTCTTTTCAATTCTATTTAATTTTGTAAAATATTATAAACAACGCTTAAACATATTTTTGTATTATATTGTATTATATTCGTATTTTGAATAAAAAAAAATTGATACTTTTCTTAAATCACTGATTCGATCATGATCACGTGGGTTTGCGAAAAGAAAAATTAACAGTAAGCGTGTTAAGAAGCACGCGAGACAGACTTCTGTCCTGTCTGAGGAGGCTGGCGCCCTCATGAATGAGTGGCACGCGGGGCGCCACGCGCGCATGCCTACGTACGAAACGAGGGTGAACGTAATTCCTTCGCACCACGTGCTTGCGCGCCCATGGGGGGTTTGTCTTGTCCGCCCTACGCAATTCGTGACTCATAAGATTTATAGCTCTTTCGCTACGCCGAACTACATTTCTTACAAAAACGCAAGGATGATTTCGCAAAGTACAATCGCAAAACTCTTGATAAAAAATTAAATTAAAAAAAAAATAACATTAAATAAACACATTATAAATTCAAAAAACTTAATTAAAAAACTTAATTAAAAAACTAAAAAATAATAAAGAAAAAAAATAATTTTTATAATTTCTTATATTGTTTGATTTTAATTTTGCAGTTCGGATGATAATATCTTGTATTTCTAATATAAATATAAAAGCTAATTAAATGCTTAATTTGACAATCCCACTTCTGAGAAAAATTATAAAGGAAAGACTACCTTGGCTTGACGTTCTTCACAAGAACAATTTCGCAATTTCTCCAATTGCTGTTGAATAAGATGAAAAGCCGAATATTTCTGGCTTTCAGGCGATAAAGGCGAGCTTGGCGATCCTGGCGATCCTATACCAGAGCTTTTGCTGTCGCTGGTCTTGATGATATCCTTTATAGTCTCCTTTTTGATCAATAGATCTTGCTGCGGTGATAACGGTGATAACGGCGAGCCAAATCCTGAGCTTTCCGAGCTCGAACTCACTAAACGTGTCCTACAAGATCTTGACACCTTCGGTCTGGGAATTAAACTCCTAAACTTCAAGGATTCGGTTCGACGGATCACTCGGCAAACAGAGGATTTCCACTCAAATGGTTCACAGTATAATTTCAAGTCAAAGTCTTTCCTAACATCTACTTTTTCATCGGATAAATCCTTCGGAGAAGTCTCTTCGAATTTCTTATCAGTTTCATTCTTGATCTCCTCGTGAAATTTACCATCCTTCACGAGGGAGTGAGTCGGAAAGTCCTTTCCCCGTTCCCCTTCAAGAGTATTTTCTGAGTATTCTTGAGAAAGTCCTTGTTCGTTCACGAGCACTCGTTTCGCTCGCGCTGACGTCTCAAATTTTTCATGATAGTCATCTTGGCAGTACGCGTTCTTTTTACGAGAGTGGCTCAATTGAGAGTACTTCGAACAGTTTGCATTACTCTTAATATCGATAATCTCGATCTTTGTCCCCGAAACATCTTCTGTCGCGATCGAATCGACGGATCCTAATCTGACCAATTCCAAACGTTTTAGACCTGCGTAACCGCCGACGCAGTCTTGTTGAAGCTCGTAATACTCGATGTTCTCGAAACGATCACTCGATGATGTCGAAAACGAGGCACTTAGAGATGCTGGACGTCGCTTTACCGTGCCGGTTTCGTGGCTGGGAGAATCCCAATCCACGTGAAAGGTCTTTCGTTTCGAGGACATGATACAACAATTTCCTCCTCAATTTCGACATCGATGTTTAATCGCAATCACAATAATGTTTAATTATAACATGGTTATTAAAAATAGCATTTGTAAAATTTTTAAAAACAAGACGTGTACACAATTCCATAATATTTCTTTTAATATACATTTTTTTTATCAAAGAAATTTGTCACATTTCGTCACAATCTCTTCATTTTATCATTCTTCTATATTTTTCTTCTTTTATTATAAAATTTAACACTCGCTGTATCCATAAAAATTATAATATCACATGAATCACATGATCACATTTAATTGTTTAATTAAGATTATTTAGTTACGTACACTCTCGAAAGATTTCTGTAAAATTCGCGGAAGGAAATCCCATTGTGGACGATAAACGTATTTTCGGGTGTCTGCACCCAGACAATAGATGCACTTGCTAAGGGTGCCCGGGGCAAACTGAGCCCACCCCTCAGCGGGTAAGCATCCACTCTATGCCGGGCACGAAAAGTGGCGCGTGTATGGGTACTTTACTATACAGGATAGACCCCCGATGCCTACGACAACCCCAAACGCATATCATAGCCGCGGGGCCGAAAACTAATTACATTCGGCTACAGGGTTGGCGTATGATCGCACCATATTGCGAATGTGTCGTGCCGATGCGGTCGCATGAATTCCACGGGATGAGCTCTTACGTCTAGCAAAACGCCTATCAAACGTAATATCTTATTTAACAAAGTGACAGTGCGTATACGTGTACACAAGTATACATGTGAAAAACATATGATTAATATATATTATTTCTTGTATTTTTTTTATAATAGTCATATTATTATTTTATTATTTCACTCTAGCAATTAAAGGAAAAGTTTTTGCAGAGTTTATCAGCCTAAATTCTTACAAAAAAAGTTTACTACTCAAAGAAAACAGTTAAAAAAAAAAAAAAAACGCGAATGCGTTATCAGTAATTTCCTGTGATAATAGAAACGTCTGTCGTTGTATCCGCTTCATGAATATCATTTGGATAAAATCTCATCGCTTTATTTCGCGAATAGGGCTAGGGTAGCAACCCTCTCATGTAAAGCAATCACAGAATAGTTATTTTCAAAATCAACATCTGTACTTGCTATTTGTAAATAAATTATAGAATTTCAGCAAACACAAAAATATAAATATTTATCACTTATTATTTATTATTTCATATATCTATAAAATACTGTTTTACAAGAAAAATGCAAATAGTTTTGAAGGACCTTTTAAGTTATTACATGACATTGACTAATACCAGAAATAAACCGGAACTCAAAAAGCCTCTAACTGGCAAAATTCCGGCTCTACTTCCCATTCAACCGCAAGTTCCCGCATTACTAACGAACAGGATTTCATGGCTCGGGGAGGCTTACAACTTATAATCCTGGTATATCGCGTTATAGGTTTACCCATCATTCCCTTTCCACTCCCCCTGTCGACGCACACCCCCCACATCGCATTTCGAACCACCACGTATGCGTATCGCGTGCGGCCCTTCTTTCGAATCGGATTAAGCCGCGGATTGAACGCGTCATTTAGCTGATCCGTAAATGCATGAAAACTACGCAGTATTGCGTATTTCGAAATCGATCGATCTCGTTAGATTAAATTCAACCATAAAGAAACAATGGAAAAAATTATGAGGTACAAGCGGTTGAAACAAAATGCATCCATTGTAAAATATAATTGTATAATTATATAAATTATTTATGTAAGAAAACATTTTACTTTTTTTAAATAAATAATTATTATTATAATTATAATTTCTAAAGTTCTAATTATTTAATATTGTATTTTAATTTTGCAAATATATTAAGTACGTGTGTGTATGTGTGTATGATCACAAAAGGATATTTACGGTAATTTCTCTAACTATTCATCGGTTCATTGACTACGGTCTTACCGACTGTAGTAAACTTGAAGTAGATGATATTGAAAGAATGGTCCACTCTGTTAATACTACACTGTACACATTAAACTAGATGAAAGATTAACTGAATTTTTTTAATGTAATTCTTTAAAATATATTGTTTGCAAAATATAGAACAAATATAATAAAATTGAAAAAAAAAAAAGATATATATAAGTACTTAACATAATATATCTTACAATTTATCTTAAAGAGAATCATAATTTTGTAAAATGTAAAATAAAAAAATTATTCAGTTTTAAATTATCCTGAATATTCATATAGAATGATTTGATTATTTCAAAAATAAGTTAGAATACCTCTTGTGGTAAACAGGCGGTTGCCAAAAATCAGTAGCAATCGCAGGTCAAAGCGTTCGAGGGTTGCGACCCCGTCGAGAGATGGAGCTCCAGAGGCACATCATGGGGAGGGTGACTGAGGGGAAACCAAGCTAGTACTCCACTATGGATTTGCCATTAATTCGAACCGTCGTGAAACTTTTGTCCCGAACCTGCTCGCGAGCTACCTGCGGCTTTCCCGAAAAAAGGAAAGAGGAGGACATTGTCGTTCTTTCTGGCGTTGCCATTTGGCGAAAGACCATCCCGATACGAGTGTTCCCAAAGCAAAGTTCGTGAATAGAAATTCGCCAACAACATAATTTGCACCAATGCGATTTACTTTCAATACCTTATAAATAAATTTTTATGTAAAAAAGATATTTATTTTTTCACTTCTCCCCCCTCTCTCTCTCTCTCTCTCTCTCTCTCTCTTCCTTAATTAATAAAAAAAGATCTAAATTTTCTGGTATTAAGTTCAAATAATTTTACAAAATTTAAAATTATTATTAAAATTTGCAAATTATTTAAAAAACTTAATACCAGAAAATTTAGGTATCTTTTTATATGATCAAATTCTGATTATATATATTAGAAATAAAATATACAACTTATTGTACTTCTGAAAAACAGAGATTTTTATAGATTGTTTTGTAATTATAAATTATATTCATCTTATATAAAAATTGTGCATAGGAAAAATTATGTATATTCACATTCAAAAACTTCCTTTAATAACTTTCAAAAATTGTGAATAAAATCTAAAATATTCTTAAAAATATTTAGTATAAAGACATAACTGAAAAAATAATTTTCACTAAAAAGATAACAGTATGACGCTTCCCGATATAACAATGTTTCCCGTCAAAAAGCGGAAACGGGCCTGTTTGGCACGGCGGTGGCGGCGGGAAACGGTTACCGTTCCCGACCGCGTTCTCACGTTCGTGGGGGTGGATTTTCCCACGTGGCCGTTAGATCATGCGCGTCCCAAACCGGTAAAACTTTTGTCCGAGAACCGCGTTTATTGCGGCCGAGCATTACCTTGACTCCTAAAGAGCGATAGAGAGGGAAACCAGGAAGGGGCGGGAGGACTGCGGGGATGGATCAACGATGGAAAAGCGAAAGTTGACTTTAAAGTTTCAAGGGGATGATTTCCTAGGTATTTTCTCTGTCGATTTCACTTTCCATGATCAACACAAGAATCTGTATCCCTGATTATTTTTCACAGTAATCAAATTATAAAATCTCTTTATATCAGATAAAAGATTCAATTTTGTTTTACTTTAGATAGTAGATACTTATGTAATAGATACAATAAAAAGAGAAAAATATAATATTTTAATAATTAGTTAGAATAATGAAAACCGAGAAGATTAAAAGAGAAAATGAGATTTTGTTTATACAATTTAACTTTTATGCAAATATTATATTTTTTAAGACTTTGATATTTTTAAAAATATTTTAAATATATTTGATATTTTAAATATTTTTAAATATTATGAAATATATTCGTAATAATTTTGGTTTCCAAAATTTCAGTCATCAATTTTCTTATGCAACATATATTCGAACAATTAAGTAAATAGAAAAATAAAATTAAATAAGAAAAACTTGAGTTCCCATTTTGTTTATTAAGATCACGAAATTCAAATTCTATAATTTAAATTAAGGCAGTTTTTATTATCCATCGTACATATTAATTCTCTGTTGACAGATTGAATAACGCGTGTGTCAACGCTGACAATTAATGCTAACGAAATAAAAGAAACCCAATTAATCTAGATCGCGTGTTTATCCGCCGACAGAATATTTAATTTCTCATTTCTCCACTTTTATGTCTCCGGGCCCTTCTTACGTCACATAGTATCACGCATGTTTTCGCAATCACTCGCATGCAGACTGCTTTTTGCATGTCACCATGCAAAACATATCGCGCGCGCAAGTTGACGTTCGATAACCGTGTATCCGATCAGTGATAATAATATAAACCCCTCTTTCTAAACACGCGAAACACATTTTGAGTCCTCCGATTTCAACAATAAGCTAAGTGATTACTGTGTTTCTTTGCAACAACTCTTTTTCAAATAATTGTTTTAATTAATATCACGAAAACATCACGAAAAACTTGGAATTTAAATTAATAATTACATTTTATTTATTAATTTTATCTAACTGTCTTTATCAATTTTTTTATTATTTTATTTATAAGTAATTTAAATTTATATTGGACTACTATAAAATATATAAAATAAAAAATTAAAGCAAAATATTAAACATTGTTAAAAATATTATCAGTCAACGACAAAAGCAATGCATCATTATGAGATGCATCGAAAATTTGAAAATAATTATACGTGTTTTCAATCTTGTGATATTTCGATAAATCTGTAGATTACCACGGACAATAATGATGATGCGACGTTAATGTCGGAAACAATCAATCATTTCCATGTGTGATTTCGAGTGCTTTGATCTGACTCCAACCGAGAATAGTGCCACATGTGCAGTCATTAGCATGAACATAAATTTCGATTGTAGTAATAGTTCGGGTTACATTTCGATTTTGGTAAAACGCTATTAAATTCACGAGAAAGAACACAAAAAAATAAACTCGTTTTATTTTATCAGAAAAAATTTATTTTAAATACTCATAAGAAACAAATTTTGAATTTATGAAACCTTATAAATATAATAAAAATGTTTTTATAATTACTTAAAAGATCATTCTTCCATCATGGGCGAATAATTTCTTAATCCATGATAGAGAATGACAAAAAAATAATAATCTCAATAATTTTATAAATAAATACTTATAATCGATCTATTATTAAAAGTTTGTTTGAAATTTAAAAATTTCTAATTGCATTATAAATATAAAACAAAAATGTTATAAAATGTAGAAAAATATTGTTAAAAGTAAATTAAAAGTTTCTTATAGAATATATATTGTGTTATTAATTACTCTTCTTAATCTGTTCCAGATCCTGCTAATTAAAATATATCAGACATCGCGCTGCAAGTGCAGCGATGCAAGTCACGCGGATTATTAACCGAAATTTTTATCTTGGTTGGCCGACGACGAAAGAAGTTTCTTAATTGAGCCGAGCGGTAATGAGATGCTCGGGTTTTATCCGCGCACGCACTGGCTATCAAATTATAATATCATTATCAACTCATAGTACGTGCGTCCAACCTACCCGCGTAACCTCCGCCACTCGACCTCTCAAAATGGTAATTCAACCCCCGAGCGAGCGGATCCATGCCCGGCTTATCGAGAAACTTTCTGCCTGTTCCATCTTAGAACATACTCTCTTTGAGCTCGTTTGCGAGTTGAAATGCAAATAAATAAAATAGATGATATGATTCTCTCTTGTGAAATAAAATAAAACGATACATGAAAGGTAATACAAAACATGGTTAAAAGAACAATTATATACGAAATTTAGAATGTCAATTAATTAAGAGGAAAAAAAAAAATAAAAAATAAAATTAGATATATAAAAAGATACATATATAATTTTTCCAATATTTTGTAAGTCAACTTTATATTTATTTTCTTTTAAAGATATTTTATTAAATTAATTAATGTTTCCAAGCGCACATTTGAATGTGATGATAAAAAGACAATATTAATGATAAACTTTAAGATAAATAAAAGAAATCTGATAAGTCCTGTAATCAAATTTTTTTTAATAGTAAAGTTTTTCTATCTGGGAACAGAAGTCGGAAGTTTAAATTAATAGTGTGTATGTATGGAATACTGAAATATCGTTATATGAAAACGAAATACAAGTTCTGGCCATTATGACCCTCGTTACTTTTAACTGAAATGTACGATTATTTCGTGCATTCGAGTGCTATAAACACGTCCACTTAATTTATTATGTTTTGATATTATAACTTTATGATTAACTATATTTTTACAAAAAAAATTTAAGTTTCTTTTTCTAGAAACAAATTTTTTTTCTAAATTACGATACGAGACAAATTGAATATTTCATTAAATAATTTATGAAGTGTCTAAAAACTTATTACAAAGGAATATCAACAATTACAATTTATTTTCTAAATAAAATAATCTGCAATCATAATTTATCAATTTTAGTCGATTGAAAACTAAAAAGATACGAGTATAATATGTAAATATTGTGTCGTTTTCATCGTTGATTGCCCTCTCTTTAAATCAGGATTTGGATCCCGTGCAATTTTTTGCGCCGTACAAGTGATATTTCTCGGATTGCTACTGCCCCTCACCTTCACCGCATCTCTTGGCCCAGAAGAAGCTTAGAACTTGAAACAGGCCGTGCCTTGAAACAGCCCGAGCCAGGGGTTGGAGCGCCTACAGCTGCTGTCACATAAATATCGTGAAACCCCCAAATTCTGGAGGTACAGCTCTGGAGGTATCCTTTTAGCCTCCTCGCTCTTCAACCCCCTCCCGGAGGAAAGTTGCAGAAACTCTGCTACCGCGCCGAGCGACGGTGATATCGATTCTCAATTCTTAGGGGTAGCATAGTTAAAGGACGAAAACTTTCTCAGGGTTACACGCATCGCTATCGTCTTCCTCAAACGAGGATTTCGCAGGACAATCCGCTGATCGCTCTTCAGGATCTAAATGTAGTTGCTCGGATTGCGAAGATTTAAGGGTAGTTTAAGCAGCGAAATGCTATTTCAAATTCAATTTTCTAAATTATTCAAAGTTCAGTATTCAAGACTGAACTTAATTAATTTGATCAAAAAAGAGATATAAAGAGATAATGCACTGCATATTTCCAAATATCTAAACAAATACTTAGTTTCAGATATTAAATATCATAATGTTAAAATTAAATAAATATTATAATTCTCTTTCATACGTTAAAATTTGCTATTAAAATTATTCTTAAAATCATTTTTAAATAATTTTAATTAAAGTATTTTTTTGCAAAAATAATGTCTTGTAAAAAAACCTGTAAAAAATTCGTGAGTCCAAAATATATTTTCTATATCTCTAATTGTCTGTCTAAAACAAGATATTTGAATACAAATAATTAATTTATTCATAAAATCGGCATTCATAATGTTGTTGATAAATTGCCACTACCGCGGAAATTTTCTTTTTTGTCTTATGAATGTCGTAACACGAAAAGTAAAACGAAGATAGTAAACGAAGATAATAACAGTCATAAAAGTATTGGATTTCCGATGTTTCGATTAAAAAGAAGCTTTCGTGTTCTAAATGATCCCTTATACTCGTTAGCTCGTTAGCTTCTGGAGGGATAAAAGCGCAACAAGAAAATTGATCCGTTTAACTGACAGAGAATTATTACTATTTCGAGTGTCATGCATCTTCAAACTAACCATTTCCGAATATTCGGAAGTGGTTAATCTGGTCGAGAATATAAAGAGGGAAACTTAAAGAGAGTTGTAAAGCTTTCTCTCCTATCTTTACTTTTCTAATTATGATTATATGCTCGTTTTACTATAAATATAGAAGTTATAAAAAATAACAATTCGAATTAAAACTCAAAAATTTCCAGATATAAGAAAATTTACATTTATAATCAATATTTAATTCTTTCTCTAAAACTCGAACTAGAAAAGTTTCAAATATTTTAATTTACATACCATATCCATGACAATAAAAATCAACGGCGCCATCAAAACAACGTCGTGTACATATGCGTGTTAATAAAACTGTCGTAAGAACTGCGATTTATGATGCATCTAATATAGGGGGAAAATTAGCGCCTCTCTTATCTAAGATGCATATGTAAACTTTTTTTCACCCGGACGATAATTAATAGCCCGAATTAAGATCATTCTTTAATCCGAATGGCGATCATTCGCGAACAGAAATTTCTTATTTATCACGTTTCCTTGACGCAAAAAAAAACTGAATTATCAAATCAAAAACAACGATTATTTTTTTCTTTCTTCGCAAGTTTAAGAAAGCTTTTTAGCTCAAAGGGTGAAAAAAAGGACAAAAGAAAGAGGAAGTGGACGACGGCACGTAAAGTCGACTCTTAATCGCAATGCGTGACAACGCAGAGGGTTCCGCAGCCGAACCCCGGTAATATTAATCTTCGATTAAGGGCTTATCGTGCCACGTGACCACGGACGCGGAAAATTCGGCTGCGAAAAACTCCGGTGCTGCCCTTATCGTAGCGCGATTTTACGGCGTAATGTGTCCCTGCGTGCGTCAATGTTCAGCGTAGCCTCCCTGTAATCCTTCTAGAGATTTGTCGAAACGACGTTAAATGCCCCGTGGAGATGTGATGGATACGTAGATAATTTTTGATATTGCAATTATAATCCATCTTACTCGTAATTATAATAATGTCTAAAGATTGATAAAATTCAATATTATACTTTTCAAATTTAATTTAATAATGTAAAAAAAAAAAAAAAAAAAAAAAAAAACATTTATTAATATTGACATTTTGTAAGAGACATATTCTAAGTATTTATATTTAATTTAATAAACAGTTATATATGTATAACAAAAATGTTATTATTAATGCATAAGTGGAATAGATATCACAATTTCTCTTTGTTGATTAATATTAAGACAAATGTCATTTAAGCCAAGGATCTTATCTTCCAGTAAAGGAACTTACCAAGATGTACACGCGGATTTGTACCCCTCGGGAATAACATGCGTAAATTAGTTTCTCTCGCATCTAATTAATAATTTTGAGAGACAGGCGGTAACCGATGTTGGTCGGCGTTTCATCAGCAACCGTGAATTTCGGTAGTTAAAACTTGTCAAATCAACCACAAAACTTTTTGCTAACAAAATGTTTTAAACTTGTACATGCAAGAAAAATATATTTATATAACAACAATTTATAAGCTTTCACTCCCAATGTTTTTGATTAATTAACTTTTGTAGAATATTTTTATATTTGTTAAAACATTATTAAATTATAATAATCATAATTAACCTATCACGTGCAATATTACTTAAGAAATTATTCGGTATTTTTTTTTAATAATTGTAATGTATTTCATTTCTTTTTTTTTTTTCAAAGATCTTTATAAATTATATTTATATATCTCCCAATTCCGAACAATAATGTTATAAAATAGAAGCAATAAAAAACAGGGGATTCGGAGGATGGGTTAATCGACGCTTTACAAAAGAAAAAAATGGCCTAAGCCTCATGACGATATCTCGGAACTCGTTTCACGCAATATCGACGATAACCGTCCTCCAGCTGCGTGCAATATGTTACGAGAAAGACAGAGAGAAAGCCGCGATATATATTGTAAGAACAGAAGGGGAGGAAGAACGATACGGACTCGATCCTCGCGAATGGCTAATCGATGCCTGACCACGCGCCTGAATACGTCCGAGGGGTATTCCTGTACGAATACCAACCCTCAAGTCGACTTCTCAATCCCTTTGCTCTCCCGCAATAACTTCCGCGTTGACACCCGCTAAATTCCAAGGGGTGGTTTCCTGTTCCGAAACTAGGACTTTTTGACGCGCATTTCTGCGTGCCGGAATTAAAGACAGAGATGTACAAGATGTCCCATCATCATTTGCAATAATAAGAAACATTTCATAAAGATTTTTAAGAATCTCTAAGTTAATGAGAGTCTAGTGATAACTAAACAGGGTTTTAATTATTTTATGTAACTTTCGCGAATTAATCTACATTTTTAAGTTTAAACATGTTTATTTATGTCTAAAATAATATGAATTTTCTATTTCATGTTACGCGAGTGTTACTATTATTTAAAATTTTCCAAATTTCGATAATACCAAAGATTTTCAATTTCAATTAGGATTATTACAAAAATGTTCGAATATAAGAAGATAAAGTTGTATTTATCTATATATTTATGTTTATAGTGTTATTTAAATATCTTATTTTTACACGGATATTTGATAAAAAGTGGAAGGAAAGCGAGATTTCCGGTAGCCAGAAGCAGCCACGCCCCAGCCATGAGGATGAGATGATACCATTTTGCAACCCTCTGGGTAGTTCTCGCAGCATCCCTCGAGTCCCTCCCTCATCTCTCGACTGTGCGGATAATTAAAGATATAACGCCTAGCTTGACGCTCGCTACGACGATACGTAAACTTAAGCTTATCTCATACGTTTCATTTCTCTACACTGAACTATGCAAATTAAAAAAAAAATTTTTTTTTACAAAATACTTATCTTCAATAATATGCAAACATGTAAATAATTACGGATAAATATTATAAATTTTAAAGAATACATCCATACATTAATTTTTTTTATATGTAAATGCAGTACTCAAATTTTATATTTTATATTTATATAAAACGTAAATAAATTTTTAGAATAATGTACAGAAAAAAGGTAACTTCTTAATTTATTTTAATTTTGTAAAAATTCATAAAATGTTAAATCACATTTACATACAATTAAATTATTTTTCTGTCAAATCTCAAAAAAAGAGACGTGATAAAAGTGATAAAAGTGATCTGATAAAAGTGATAAATGACGGAATGATCTTTAAAACTGGATAGCGTAAATTGGACTTTACAACGAGAGATGGAGGGGGGAGGAGATGGAGGGTTAGCACGCGCTAAATTGGCTTACGCTTGCAGAATCTTACCACACACCTTCGTGCGTTTCTTGCGAATCTCCCACGCACGACCTTGCGAGTTTTCGACCCCTTACGAATTCTTTCTTTTAATAAATCAAGTCGAAAGGGGTTGAAAAATAAAAAAGATTAAAGCAACCCGTGATAGTAACCACATCAACCATAATTTCATAATTACGAAAATTATTAGAACCTCAATTATGTAATAATTATTTTCACTAATTTTTGTTTCTCTCTCGTTACTTTGTTAAAAATAATAACACAAATAAGAATTATTTTATACAAAAATTGATCATTAATGTATCAATAATTTAGATAATATATGATTCTCTTTTAATCTACTAAAAATATAAAAATGATTTCACAATAAAAATTTGCCTGAATTAGCTTTCCATTTTCCATTTTTATGAATTCATTATAATTCTGCAAAATCAAATTTCATTAAGAGCCCTCAGACATTCTGATGTGCCAGGAAATTTTGTCACCTACATTTAACCCATCTATTTTACAAGGTCCTTCAGCAAAATGACGTCAGCGACGTCGAAGAGAGCCTGAAAAGAAGGCAGCAACCAGCGAGCATCCGCGTGGAAAATTATTTGACTACGCACAGGGTTCGCACGACAAGGTATGGCCGTTGTATGGCGCGGAATATTAATTATGATCATCATTAGAAGTAGCATGTGAGCATCCATGTAGAAAATTATGCAAGTCGCTTTTTCCTCGCTTCTCTTTTTGAAAATTAATACATATTTATAACAAGTATTAATTTACTCACTAAATCATCCGTTATATAAATATGCAATCAATATTTATATAAAATTCTAATTTAATAGTTTTTTTTTATTTTCTTATTGATTATTTGATTTTTTTCTATTTTTTAATATATAAAATATTTTATAATTATTAAATCTTCTAATTTTGTGATTTGGGAATTTTTCTAATTATCATTCTCATTAATATTTCGTTTTAATAAAATATTGTCATTTATTGTTTATTCCGATCAAATATATATATTATTATAGATTTTGAAGACACTTCTTGCTTTCTTTGTAGCACAAGTGTCAAGTGATACAAGCTGTGTACAGTCAGCCGTGAAGGGTTAATCTCGACATGTGTGGTAAACGGGGTGTAACGTGGCCCACGTGTTATCATCGTGAGAGCGAATTCCGCTGTTAATTATCGTCCGGAAAAAGGTGAAATGTACAGCGGAAAAAGATAAAATAAATTTTGCGTCTCGCTGAGTCAAATGTCAAATTTCACGAAAGACAAGAGATATCTTCAGCAATTTTTTATTAGGAAATTTTAGTTTTTTTTTTCAAGAAACCTTTTTGAAATAGTAAGCATAGTAAATATGTTTATTAAAAATTATAAAATAGTAAAACAACACGCGGTTGGATTAAGAAATTTCAAAATATGTTTCAGTCTTTAGAAAGTATACAATTATAAAATATTATACTTTTATCATGTATATATAATATGATAAAAGTTCAACAATTATTTTATCTTCTCAAATATCTTAAATATCTAGTAAAGAACTCTTGGTGGAAACTCACTTTGACGGTCTCCTGAGGGGAGTACCTCGCAGGGCGCTGGGCTGATGCCTGGGTCTGCAAGCTCATCGCTGTACCATCACTGCAAAACACCCGATATCCTGTAATAAACATAGTTGAATCTATTTCTATCAAATTTTCTGATTTTTATTATAAATAATGTGAAAGATTATAGATAATGTAAAATCTTCCATGCATATATAAATTGAACGTATACGCGCGCAAAAAAAAAAAAAAAAAAAAAAGGGCAAATAAAATGGAAAAAAAGGGATTTTAAATTAAATATTAAATTAAATTAATTAATCCTGCTTTTATAAATAGAAATTCGAAAAATTTTCTTTGTTAAAATTCTTTGAATTTCTTTATTAAAGTTTCTTTATTAAAATTCTAAGTATCACGGATCTTTAATCAAATTTAATTCAAAAAAATATTTATACATAAAAATTAAAAATAGACCTAAAATAAATTTATCAAAAAATATTTTCTTGAAATAAAATATTATTTTCTGTCTTTATGCTATCTTTCTCATCGCTAATTATTTCAAAACACATTGTATTTTTAGTCGATGTGATTTTTGGAAAAATTTTCGCGATTGTTTTGGGATGCTGAGATCTCTCTCTTGGACCGAGAATCGTGTACAGTGACGAGAAGCAACGAATGGAGGCCTCCTGGTTGGCTGCTGGTTGGCCTGTCGATACGAAGAGGTACGTGACTCAGGTACCAAATGACATATCCGGTCGAAGGGAGGACTATGGCAGGTCCCTCTCTCTCCCTCAATCTCTCTTTTGAGATCCGCCTCGTTTCTCGTCAACATTTTTCCGAGAAAACTGTGCGAACCGTCGCTCACCAGAACTCACTATTTTCCTTGTCAGCCATTAAACAAAAATTTCATCCTTTCGAATCTCTTTATTCTGATTAAAAATCAAAGAAAATTTTTTACGCGAATTTCTGTATTAAATTTTATAGTAACTTTAACTTTTTTTGCTCTTGGTAATTTTCATATATATACGTTTACAATATTATCTTGAAACGGATCAGAGGAAAATGTAGAGAAGAGGGAGAGGAAAGAATGGAATCGATGGGAGACGAGAGGAGAGAGAGAGCTAATCGGGCGAAAAGCATAATTAATCACAGCAAATTCGTCATGATTAACGATGCACGCGGACTGTCCCCGCTGACTACGAGCATAAACACTGTTAATGCGCGACAAATGGACACACGGTACTCATGCGCATAGTCGCGGATCATCCACGATTATGATTGTTCTCGCGTCCGCTCGCCATTAATACGATCGATAGCAACGTCGGCGGCAATAACATTTCGTGATCCTCGAAATCCAATATATGGATTCTCGAGTTCCTAATTAATCGAATAAAAAGATATTACTATCAATTTTCTGTTAATTAAATTTTCATGTTGAGACCAAAGCTTTATAAAATTGTTGCATTTTATAAAATAAATGATCCTATTATGTAAATAAAATGATGAACATTTATTAACTAATTCTAGATTTTAATTTATATTATTTAAAATTTTTTAATAGGCTAGGAAATGAAATGATACAAATGGTAGTGGGTCTTGGGAAGAGTTAATCGTGCAGAAATTTTAAGTGTAATTAAGTGCAATTATATCTCGATAACCTTTTCGCCTGAATAGCACGTTTATCTTCGCACAACAATAAAATTCACAAAAGATATTGGTTATTCCTGAACTCATAGTGCCATGAAAGGCTATAAAACCGATGCCGTGGCTAATCGTCTAGCGTGCCATTAATCCACTTATGGAGATGTAATATAGCGGCGGTTTACCCCAGGGGTGGCGGGAAATGCATTAAAATACGAGAGTGCCAAGTATCATGATAGTGCGACGACGTCGAGGCTCATTAGACAGCACGGACAGGACACCCCGTACATCGTGACCAATTGAGACTCTCTCTCCATTGTGCTACGAGCACGTTCGACTGGAAACTAACGACTTTACATTACTCTCTCCGTCAGACCTTGGCCCTCCATTCCCGTGCTTTACCTTCGATCAAGAGAACCTTGAATGTTACACATTCCACGAGAAATAATGAATAAATTTTTATCCCGATTATGTTTGTTTAATTTTACAGATGTACTTATGTATTTATTTAAACACAATAATCAGCAAACGCAACGCATATTTATTATTATATTTATTGTATCTGAGACTGTATTATCTCTCTTATAATTTATTTCTATATGTTAAAAAAAAAAAAAAAAAAAAAAAAAAAAATTGGAAATAAACTATGAAAATTACATCATTAACAATTTTATAGATCATCAGTCAAAACTAAGTACAAAGCTAAGAAGAAAAAGAAAAAAGAATATTTCTCTCTCGCACATTTTCATTTTTAAAATTTGCTATCATATTTTTCTCTTTAGCTTCAAAGCTACGCTTCACCAAAATTTTTCACATTCAATTCGCTCTTCAAGAGCTCTTTATCACTCTCGACGTCTTATCATCCCTCTCAGACAGAATCTCCTTCTTTTACTCCCGCTCGCACTAATTATTCTTCGTCTATCGCTGGCCGATGTAGTCATGCATCTAATTAGCGACATCGCTGAAGGAGAAAGAGAGAATCGTTAAGAGACTCGGGGAGTCTCTTGGAAGTAGGGTTTGTCGTACCTTAACGATGCATCGGTATGTATATCGCTTCTCTGGTGCACGCTCGCTTGCCTTCTGACAGTGATCGAAAGCCGCGATGTTATCTCTGCGGCTCGATAACGACCACCGGAAGTATCGCTTTAATCACTATATCCGACTGACTCCCCCAGCTTCGCTTCTCATGTCCGTAGTAAAACAATAGTCCGTGATAAGTAAAACATCAATATCGTTAAAAAATTGGACGTTGTAAAAACTATCTAATTTTATACAATATATAAAAAATTATGTAGAAATGCATCGTATTAAGATTTGTATTATTACTGTATTAATATTTTATGACAATCAATAATAATGTGCACTACTTTACTATTATTAAAAAATTAATTATTAATTCTTTAATAATTATTTCAACAAGTTTCCCGGCAATTTCTTCAACAACCATATCATCGCAAATTTTATTTTAACGAACCTTATATCGTTAATCCAGCCTTTCGGACTTAACATTACTATTTTCTGTACTAAACATCCTGCAATGAAGGGTTGAACACATTTACCGATTGACACCTCGAACATGTGCTCGCACGTGCAAAATGAAATGCTGCACGCCTAGAAAGAAAAAAAGCTCCCTCTCCCTCTCTTTCTCATCGGCCTTCCGTATTTGATATCGATTTTCACACACGTAAACAACAACACCATATGTTCCCTGCGCAATTTGCGGTTTCTCAACCTCAACCCTTGCGTTCAAACGGCTGCTCTGAGCAATTTTGACTGAAAGAAAACCACGTCGGAAGCAGAGAAATACGACGAGACAAAATTCCATGAAATCGACCACGAACTGTGACTCGTTAATAAAAAGGGAAAAGAGGGGGAAAGGGGAAAACGTTCACCGCCCTTCATCTTCTCCTTCTTTCTCATTTAAGAAAGTTCTTCATCCCTTGTATAAAGCGTGCGCGCGTTAATTTCGCGAACCGAAACCAAGCAAAGAGAAACATAGGGAAAAAGAAGAGAAAAATGAAAAGGAAAAGGAGGGAGAAGAAGAGGAGAAAAAAGGAGAGGAAGAGGAAGAGGAGGAGGCACCATAAGGTCTGGAAGGCCCCTTATGCTATCGATTTGTCCCCACCTCGGGAGCGATACCACGCACCGTGGCACACCGTACGTTTTACCCCATGGAACTCTATTGTTCCCTCTCATTCGTTTGTATATGTGAATATTGAAGTGTGTGTCGTGTTTGCATTTGCTAGCTAGATGCGCTTACGATTTTTAAACGATATTGACATTTCGCTTCTAACAAGTGTTTTAGATGTCAATTTCCTAGCAGAAATCGATATATTAGTAGAAATATATAAAAATATCTATGTTTTCTTTCAAAAAATGCAATAAATTTTTAAAAATTTAACGAACTTTTTATTTTTCTTTATTATCATATATATTTAAAAAATTTTAGCAACTTTATGAAAAAAGTTATTTTTAAAAATTACTTATATAATGTACTTTCGGATAATTTTTATGTGTATAGTGTGTGTATTATCTTTTAAAAGTTTTCACATTTAATTTGTTTAAGAATTATTATGTAAAATTTATTAAAAAGATTTTATTGTTACGCTTAATTTCAAAAATAAATATTTCAGAAAGTTTACTATTTTTTGTTTTGAGGAAAAACCAAATTGGATTTAACATCTTTTCGTGCTATAAAACGAAGAAAATAGAAAAGGCAGAAATTTAATTTGCTCTTTGACGTACAAGTAGCGACGCAAACAAAATTGTTTCGGTATCCTCATGAGAACTTCTCGTGCAAAAATTCATTATAATAAATATTAAATTTTTCTGCGAACACAACAAAATAAGAGAAGAAAATAAAGATAGATAGATAGACGATAGATAGACAGAGAAGGAGAGAGAGAGAGAGAGAGAGAGAATTAAAATACCAAATAAATAAATATATGTAAGTTACTTATGTATACATTAATTTAATAAAATTTAATTTATGCTTATATATATAAAATGCTTATGTGTGCGTGCGTGCGCGCGCGCGCGCGCGCGCGCGCGTGTGTGTGTGTGTGTGTAATATTTCATATATCAATAAATCATGAAAAATCTTTATTTACCGGCGAATATCGGCTTAAAAACAGAAGAGAACTCTCGTATGTCTCCCTTCTATTCTTTTCTTTCTTTCTCTTTTTCTCTTCTCGTAATCCGTTAGGATATGTTTACTGTGAGGATAACTGGCATGTAATATATGAAATATATAAAAATAATATATAAAATAATATAATATATAAAGTAATATATGGAAAAAAACGAAGCTGCGTACTACATCAAGAGCCAAGAATTATTTTCACACTATCGAGGCCATGAAAAAGTCAAAAGTTTGCGCATAGAAAGTTGACTTTCGCCAGAGATGTGAACCTTTGCGATATGACCCTTCTGACGTGGACATATGATATTCCATTTTTCATAACATCAACGAAAAAAAGAAAAGAAAGAAAAGAAAAAAAAAAGTTATGACATCTTAAAACGAAATACAAGTGTGGTATAAGGTATCTCAGAAACTTATTAATCATACGTATTAATAAATTTTTTACTGATAACTTCAAAGGTATAACCTTAAATAGAAATTAATTTAATATCTTGAAATAAATATATTACAATAAAATAAATATATTAGAATTTTCTAAATAACAAAAATAGAATTATTTGTAACATAAACATTCTATACAAAATATAGAAATACTATATAAACTAATATGTTATATTTTAAATTAAATTATTTATTGTATGCAAATAAAATTATGCATATTTCAGATATTAAACAATTTCTTATTCTCACGTTATATCACGTTGAAATAAGAGAAAAATAAAGAGAAAAGAAATCAACGTATTGAAAAGAGAGAAAGACAAAACCTTACAAAATAAGATACCGCCGCAGGATGTGAAGGTAACAGAAGGAGAAGAGGGTGGCAAGGAGGAGAATAGGGAGGACTCTGAGAAAGATTAATATCTCTATCAGAGAAGTTCAGCGTAACAGACCATTTATCTACGCAAGGCCCTACGAGTGGAGGCGCCCCAGTGCCAGTAGCCAATCTCGTCTTGCTCGCAGAAAGGTCCGCTCACGGAACCTCGAAGTTTATTTAACCGGCAACCTTCGAAAGGACGGCAGAATCAGTGTATCGAGAGAGCGACACAAAAATAAAGAGAGAAAAACGAAAAGGTGAGAAAGGGAGGATTGATCCGCCCGCGTCCCGCGGGGAAATTTGATTTGACACCCTCCTTTAGCCTCTATCCCTCCGATGTTTGCGAAACAGGGCCCTCTAATGAATTCTATCAGACTATTCTTCCACCCCCCCCCCCCACTTTGCTTTAGTCGATCTCGATTTCGATCTCATGTATAGTACATTATTTAGATAATTCGATCGTTTTAATGGAAAGAAAGGAAGACCTAATTGCAAATTCGAACAAATTCTACGAATTGATGAAACCTTTGGTACAAGACTACTTAATATATTGTTCATTTATTTAAACTTAAATTTACTTTAATCATAAATCAATATTGCATTAAAAAATTATTTTACTATCCAATATATGAAAAAATAATCAATATGTACGTGTTTAAAAATTTAGGAACAATTTTTTACTCTGCATATATTGTAAAAAAAAAAAAAAGTATTTAATGACATGAGAGAAAGAGAGAGAAAGAGAATAAGGTTACTTTGCTGATCGAAATATTGAGAACGATACATTAAATTATGCGTCATCGCAGGTAAACGTTCTTGTGTTCGTCCCAAGATACTTGTTAAACGTGTCCAAAGCAAGTAAATTAGAAGCTATCTCTATTTCACCTAGCTTTTGTAATTTGAGCAGTTCGCGATTATATCGCGAGACACGCAACGCAATGTGAATAGTTCTTCTCTTTCGCCCCTCTTTTCATCCTATGGGAATAGACCCATCACGAGCAAATTGCACAACAATCCTCAATGATAATTTTGATTTTGCAATAATAATGCAACCAATTGACAATTTTGGCATTATTCTGTAATAAATGTTGACCTCGCTGAATTGCGAGTAATTATAATATATATATATATATATATATATATATATATGTCTAATTAATTTAATAAAAATTTAAGAGTATAAAAATTATTATATTATTATTATTTTAGAGTTTTATATTTAAAATGTAATTAAAACTAATATATCAATTTTAATTGAAAAATCCCTATATATAAAAAATATATCATAATGATTATTCGTAACTATGACATCGTATGTGAATTACAGTAGCTGTTTACGTGTGGTATGAGTGTTATACGAGTATAAAACTTTTCAAATAAATAAACGGTTAATAGCCGCGACAGACAGCAAAGGACCGCGAAGGGCGGTTCTTTACTTGAGAACTGAGTCGTTAATAACTCGGCCGTGTGATAGCGGAGACCACCAGTGAAGGAGTCGACTCATCCCACGATGATTTAAAAGCCGAGCCTCCACCATTGCCCCCCCCCCCCCTTATGTGTTCCCTCGAGATTCCACCATGTTTTCGACCCCTAGTAACCTCCGTTTCTTCTTCAGATGAATAAATCAACAACATGAATTAATATATGATCTTTATCATAAATATTTGATCACTTTAATATATTGACATAACTATATTTATTTTTTAATATTATATTTTAATATTAAAGAATTTTATAAGAAATTTAAGACTAATCATTTTTTGAATTTTTTAATAACATTTTTGATATAATATAATATAATATATAATTGATATTATATAGATTAATAATATATAAAAATTTCTTATATTTTAGCACAGAAAATTTATAGGGGAAAAAAAAAAAAAAAATCGTATTTTATACCAAACCAAAAAGGCACGGATAGTTTTTACCAAGAAGCGGTCTGGATCCTTCGATTTCTGGGCCTCACGCACGTTAAGAGGCTCATATTATCCGAGTCAGGACTATTTGTACGATACTACCTACTGTGCATCGTGTATGGATGTCTTTATCGTTTTACGAGACCTATAAAGTGTCGGTGGCGTGCTCGTGTATCTCTGGCATAAGAGAGAAGGAAAGCATTGTCACTATTGTTTATGTGTACCATTAGATATAAATGCCGTTGTCGTCAATTCTTCGATGGAGTAAAGACCCACTCACGCGATGTTTTACTAAAGTGTTTTCCGACATGATATTTTATGGGCTTTAAGATTTTATCACTAACATCTTTTTACATTTGGTTGTCTTCAAATAGGTTCCTTTATTCGACGCTCATAGCTGTGAAAACGCATATTTAATCGTATAAACTGTTAATATTATATTTATTATTTATGTATGTATACACATTTATATTATTTTTAATTTCTTAATACTTTTACATTTTAATTTTAATTTTGACAAATTTTTCCATTTTAATAATTGACTTTTTTATACATTTAATATAAATATTTCTTTAGAAAAATTAATATTTTGTCTAAAAAAAAGTCTGTCAAAATATTGCGAAATATTTTCTCTGATATACATGCGAGATTGTTTGTGAATTAATTAGCTAAAATGACTATACTATCGTATCGTCTCAACGTGCCACATAAAAAGCGAGAAGCCGATATACGAGAGTTCGCTTGGGAAGAGCTTTGATAAGAGCGACAATGACTTAAGGGTGTTTTCGAAATACCCGAGACAGGATATTAACGACATTGGAGTAGTACGAGCTGTTGGTCATAATGGAGTTGCCGATTAAGATGAATGTCGTACAACCGGGAAAAAACGACGTTAATTTCGATGCCTTCGTTCACCACGTTATTTAAGGAAAATCATACGCTTCGTTAATTCAGATTTATGATCTTTTACAAAACTTATTTAATCCCTTGCCATGACAATAAAATCTCACTATAACGGTAATATATTATTTTTATATATTTTATTTTGATTAAAGTTTATTTTGATTAAAAAAATTTTTTTTAAGAAAATTTTCAGAATATCTTCTTGTATAACAATGTATTAACTTTTAATATATATATTATATCAAGATATGATGTAAATTTGTTGTATCATATATTGATATAAAAATGTTTGTATATATTAAATATACATAACTTACATACATATTTTTATATAAAAATTATATGTATATATAATATTTGAATATAATATATTAATAAATTAAATTTGAAATGTAAGCTATTCTGCATTTGATAACGTTGTTGATATGTCACCATTTGTTCTAGCGGTATTATTGCGGTCATGTTGCTTTCTATATCTTTTATATTCTGTAAACGGCCGCGTTTAAAAGGCTGAACTTTTCTGTTAAATATTAAAAATACAGCCAAGAGAAAAGTATACAGAGCAGAAACGAGGTATATAGAAACATGGCTACAGGGTACGATCGCGATCAGGATAAGATGTCGTAACCTTTAGCTGGCCTCACCACTCGTGCCTTGCGAGTCCCGTTAGTCTCATGTAACGCCTGGGGATGCTTAACATATTTCTGGGGATGTGCGCCATTGATACTACATTTAGACAACATTTTATTAATGATTAATCTTAATTCTTGCGGCCACTAAATATTTGTTCGAAATTCCTGTTTTGTTACAGGTTGTTCGAGAATAACTTTTTTTCTACCAAATCGAGACATTTTTAACTTTAAAGCTCGAGATCTCTTTCTATGTATCAAAAAATAGTACAAATTTTATACAATAAATCAAATTACGAGACAAATTTACTAATAATATTATACATGAAAATATATACATTATTTGTTTGTGCAAGAACATGAAGAAACGCGAGGAGGGTAGGCAAAGGATTCCAGAGGGGGAATCGTAGTATCCTGGTAATTATGCCACAGACGAATGTCGGGACATTCATCAGCGGTAGTGTGTTTAATGCGTAGCTGTTAAATATGTACGCCAAGCACGCTATGCTCCGCTTAAATATAACACTCCAACAGAGATCCAACAAATTAACGCCAATGCGTTAAACGTTCGAGCCAAAAAAGTTCGCGACTTTTTCAAAGTGAGAAATTTATCGTAATCGTGTTTTTTTATAAAAAGCGAAAAATCCGAAAAAAAAAATCGTCTGACAAGTTTATAAATATAATTAATTAGGAAAAATTATTCTAAATAAGTCAAGAGATCCGACGTTAAAATTTTGAGATAAAAATTTAGCATGTTATATGTACAAACATCTAGCAATGATTTTGCCAAAAACATATAAAAAATATCGATACGTATATCTTTAAGATAAAACGTTTAATTTGAACGATGACTTATTTATTATTTCAGTAAAATTTCTTTTTAAGATAAACTTCTTACACAACATAAAATTGTTCTATTATAAAGTTGTGTTAGATTGTTTGTATCGACAAATCCGTCAAAACTATTGAAAAATGTTCGCATGTCGCAACAACGATTAAAGTGATATACCGTTAAACCCGTTGATAAAAATCGCAATAATTCTGTTACGAATTGCAGTTGCGCGCCTTTATCGCGATTCAAACGAGCAGAGAGAAGATCCGGTCCCTAAAAATTAGCGAGCAGTCATACGAGTAAGGTAATAGGAACGCCGTGTATAAACGTTCGCGGCCATAAACAAGCGACGAAGAAACATCGTCGGCAATATTGTTTTAATCAGTAAAGGGGAAAAAATGTTTGTGCAGCGCAACGATTAATATGCGTATATATGCATTCAGCGGATGGTCCATTGAACATCGCCAATAAATTTTAATTTTTTTCAAGGCTAAAATCTTGAGATGCTTTCTCATGAGAGGAGAGGAGATGTATAAAAATGCAAAGTAAAAAGTAAGTTACCATATAATTATTTTTGTTTAATAAAAAAATGTTTAATAAAAATGTGACGCGGAAATGTTTGTGGAAATTAAATTAAAAACTATACTAAATTAATAATAATTCTTTTGTTCGTTACTCTCATACAATAGTAGGAAAAATGATATTTATATCCGGAAGTTCAAGAAAAAAAAAAAAAATCCATTTTAGTATTGCGATACTTTTCTGATTCATGAGAACGTATCAAATGTCCCATTGACTCAAGTGCCGGAGATCGATCGAAGTATCCTAGCTGCAAGGTGGACCAACGGACAACTGCCATATATCGTTTTTCGAACCGGATAGAAGCGCCGGAACAGACGGTCTCGTGTTTACGCTGACGATCAACGTGCAAAAATAAACATACGTTCTGTATATGCGTAACCCTTTTGCGTCGATGGACGACACGCGTCTGTCTGTCTGTCTGTCTGTCTGTCTATCATCGAAGTCTGTTTTTGAAATGTTTTCTTTTTTTTTTTTTTTCGAGTTAAATAAAGGTTCACCATAGATCAATTACTACAAATTTGGCTTTCGTATGATTTGTGCAAATATAAAAAGCATCCAATTTCCTTATTTCTTTCTGCATCTTTCCTTTTCTCTCTGTACGTTTATTGTTATATTGTACAATAGTCATATATTTATTTTAAAAACAAAAACACAAAAAATCTTATATTAGTTTAGTGCTTTTATTTTTATATTAATTAAATATGTATACTCTATTCACTAAATTAGCCATATATATATATATATATATATATATATATATAAATTTGGAGACTGCATTTCACATTTTAATTTTATTTTTTAAACAAAAATATTTAATTTTTATGCAAAATTAATTTTATCAGTTTTTCATCTTGCGACACGTATACGAAATTCAAAACGCGCATCAAATTATGTAAATTTCCTATGTATTTTACTAAAATTTGTGAAACTTAAAATTACAAAAGAGCTAATTTCAAAAGAAAGAATTCGTTTACAACAAAATATAAACGTGTGTAATATGCTCGGCATTCAGAATCAGGTATGTGCGCTTACATGCAGATACATTATGCAACAGCATGGTACCAAAGCGCATCAGCTGAGAATTACCAAATTTGGCAATCGGTCCTCTCAGTTTGCTTAATTACGTCGCCATGTAATGATACGAGTATACATATAAAAGCGTCTTTACTTTCCAGTAATAAAAGAAAATAAATTGCCCGACACAGCTTTTCTTCGTGAAATCTTTATACAAATAATTTGTGCTTTCACGATTTTATAATTCACACAATTCTTTACAGATTTCTCGAAGGTAGAACTCGAGAATAAATACAGAAACTTTTATTAAAAAAAGTTTCTAATAATTCTAAAAATATATTATGTAAATATACCGAAATAATGAGGTAATAATTTTAGTTATATAAAATTTATTACATGACTTTCCGATTTGTGTCTACTATAAAAAACTAGGAAAAACTCGCGGTCGCGACAACCGAGCGTTAAATCGACGAACGGCGTAAATTGATATAAACTCGAATATACGGTATTTCGAAAGACCTCGGGGAAACGTCCTCGTGACGCAACGTTCGCGGAACAATCATTAGCGGCGCGTTTGAGCGCGAAGTCTAGCGGTGATGGCGACAACGCACATGCATCGCAAAAATACCGTTACGCTCCGATAATAATCGCGGCAGGTGTCCTGGTACAACGAATAATTTCGATATCATAAAATTCCTTATCTGCGTGAGACCAAAATGCAATAATTATTTGCACAATTTGCGTCTTTCGGCACTCCGCGAAAACGTAGCGATATTGCCATGTTACTCGCGAACTTTACGTACGAATTTTATATTATATCTTCTTGCCATTAGTCACACTTTGGACAAAATAATTTCAAACTTTTGTTTCTTTCAACCTTTCATTCCTAAAAAGAATTGCGATTTTAAATAGGATTAGCGAGATGAATGATATATCAATATTTGCCATTTCTCCTCGCATAAATTGCGTTAGAAAAAGGATAATACGGCATTCAATTTAGTGCTCCCGCGATCGCATAATATTATTGCGTTACTTCGTGATGTTCAATGCAAGAGGGTGAGTTTTCCATAAACTCGGTGAATATAAATTACGTGACGCAATACGCGCATATACAACGCGCCGAGTTAATATTTGAACACGAAAAATTGCCATTTTCACGCGCGGAATATCAAACGTTAGCTATAATTCCTTATTCGACGATAACATGTCTCGAATATAAACAATATACAATGAAAAAAACAATGTTTTCACCATGCCTCCGATTTTGTATTTCATTGTATTACATTGACAGTTTTGTATTTCATTATAGCCGCTCAATGTAACTTTTCAAGAACAGAAATTGTAGTTATTCAAAATCAATATATATTACCATACCAATAATTTACTTTTTATTTCAAAAGTAACGATCACGTGATTTTTAATTAACTGTCGTTCTGCAATTTGCGATATTTTATATCTACTAGACATAACAGGATCGAAGGAACGTAGACGTCCTTAAAAATCGCAAACTTGGTGAACATTGTAGATAATACATTAAAAGCTAATTATCATCACCGAAATATAAATTTGAAATCAGACTCACGTGACGAGAGCGCAGCTCCGTACCCCACGATGTGTCCCACGGGGGGAATCCCACGTTCAGTTGATATGTATCCCTACGTGGCTCCTGTAGTCACATAAAAAGCGCATTCTCACCGTGATATTCGCACTTGATTCGATTTTCACACTTGATATGTAAACGTTAACGTATTCGGGACGGAATCACGCGCCATGACATTCGAACTAACAGTGACGAGTGACGAGCGCCGACTGCGCCACGCGCCGCAGACCGTGGGACTCGCGAGAGGGGCAGGCGCGCGAGCTATGTTAGAGAGGAGGGGGGGGGGATGGTCCTCGCGAACCGCTACCTGTCGTCTCTCATCGCGGCACCCGAATTATGCCGAATAAATCCATTCCAGGAATCTGAATCTTCTCGAGCTCGCCGCGTTCGCGATACGGTCGTACATAAATATTGACAATAATAAACCTGTTCAGATCGCCATAGTAGTCGTTCCACCGTTGGTTCTGCCATTGTACGCCGATTCACTCGCTCGTCGCGAACCGATCGAAAAATTCTCGCGCGATTAATTACACTCGCGTGACTAATGCGCGGCGATATTTTGCGATCTCATCACGGCACAGCTCAGCGATCACTGCAACGCTGTATTCAGGACGGAAAAGCCAACGCGCGAAACGACGCGAACGTTGCGAGTATGAAGCGACGCCTCCTACACGCGATGCGTTTGTTTCGAATGTGCCGCCAACTTCACGTCGCTGCACATTCTAGCCATATTAAGAAAAATCTCGAAGATTAATTAGATCTTCACATCTTCAATGAAATTAATTAGACTTCCGCGACGCTAATAATTAATGATTGATTAATAATTAAGAATGAAAATACCAATAATGTGAGAACAATAGAATTGTATAACGGAATATGACGCACACATGTAGAGGGAGACATGTTCTCACACACACACACATATTACGATTATCGAAAAACGATACTATTCGCGATCGCGCGAGTTAATTAACACTCCGCATAATTGAACACGGCTCCGACTAGATATTCGTGACATCCAACGAATCGTGAGACCAATTTTTAACTCGAAAATTAAGAGAAAAAAATGTGATGTAATCACACACGTCCGAACTGTGAACGACTAGCGGGAACAGAGTCAGAAAGGAGAGGGGGGGGGAGAGGGGATAAGAAAAGGAACCAATAATAAAAAGGAAGATAACCGCTATGATCAAAATAAAAAACAAACTGCTTACGATACATGCAAAGTCTTTGTAATTACAAGAATATTATCTTATTGTTTATTCAAATATATGAAATATGAACAAGTCCTACCTAGTATAGATTTTAATATGATTTAATATGATAATATATCGATTTTAATAATATTTAATATTGTATATGACTAGTGACATAGTAGACATATTAATACACTAAACGCGTTTTAATACAACTATAATTTCAAAATATTTTAAATATATTTTTAATGTTTTTTATTACGATCAATAAAGTTGCAACAAAACAATGTACCAAATAATGAATTAAATATCTCATTAAAAAATTATAGTTACGTGTGTCATTTTGGTTTGATTAGCACATCAATTAGCAAAGAAATTAGCAGTTCAAATGACACTATTTCTATTAAATTTTAATTCTCGGATACGTTAATATGTTATAATTAATTAAAATTTTTAATATATAATTGAGCAGAATAATATTATAGGTCTTTAATTTTCAATAGTGGTGAATCAGGTAGGAAATATATACTTTTAAATATTTTATTAATATTTACCTATTATAACTTTATCGGTGATTTCGGATTAATGTAAATGGAATGGTGAAAGGAATGAAAGAGAGATGCGATGACCATGAAATTTCGTAATTATATTTTTCAATATAAGTATAATAAGTTTCGTGGCAGTACATTAAATAGTTGCGAGTGCATTTATGATAATGATGTGTGTTGCTTAATAATCTCGAATTGGAATAGTAATAAAATAACTTATAGTGTCTCGAATGTTACATAAACACCGAATCGATAAAATCGATTGTATAGAAAATGCGTATTGTAATTTATTCCCCTTAATATAAATTAAAAGTAAAAAGAAAGATAAAATTCGTGTAATTGTATTTTTAAATTCTGTGTAAATCAAAATTTCAAATAATTTAAATATTAATCCAAATCCAATAACCAAAATCATAACATCAAACAAAATTTTGAACATGTAATATTAATAATAACAATTATATTTCATACATTTAAATACGTTTCGCAAATTTCCTTTAATTATATCATCAGAATCAGGATTCAGCAAAACGTATTTTATGAATAATTTCATGAATATTTAGAACATTTTATTAATTATATTTGTACAATATTTTTAGGAGAATAAATATAAAATTAATGTCGTGAAGTGTTGCATCTTTCTTTTAATTCCATTCCTGTAAATCGCAAACGAAATAAATACAACTGATTTACAGATGGAAAATGGATTTGCATAATATCGATAAAACTTACTTTCATATAAATATCATATCTATATATATGTATATATTTATGTATAATATAATAATATATAAATAGCGCTAAAGTCACAATGTGCATCTTAATTTTTGGCGTAAATCACGTTTAAAACCTACAAACTACTGTAAATTGCGCGCAAACCTGTTATGCTTACTAGAATCGATATTAAGGGCAAAACGAAACGAAAACAAGAAACGAAAAAATAATTGTTATCGTTTATTAAATTCTAAAAGTTGGAATTCCGCGATGAAAAACGCGTGTAAAATGAATGACGAGCGAACGAATCACAGAACGACAATAGTTTCATTTTACGAGTAATTAAGCCTTACACACACGCCATTACGATTATGTACAAAATTTGTCGATGGACATCACGAGCGCGATTCAAAAATCGTCGGGGATTCGCTGCAGCGAAAGTGAGACTACGGCTTAACAACAGTCGAGCGACAAAAAGCGCGATGTTATGATTCTGACCATTCCTATATTTGATAAAGCTAAGTCAAGACTTGATCGAGTCTTATTATTTTACAGAACCTATCTTTCTGTTCTTTTTGAAATTTCCGAGTTCCAAAAATTCCACATTATACATGTATATTTTGTACTATGTTCTCTAATTTCGATATACATAGTTTAAAATTAAAAAATACTTTTGCGACTTTAATTTCGCTTCAATTCACAGAATAAAAAAAAAAAGAAAAAAGAAAAAAAACAAAAAAAATAAATATATACTTCACAATATGATAAAAAATATAAAAAAAAAACAATCTCTCTCTCTCTCTCTCTGTTCTATTTAAAGTAAATAGTTTTTAATAATTAAATAATTGCATGCACTTAAAATTAATATATTATTAGCATTCTTTTTTTAGTTTTTTTCGAAATAATTGTTAACTAATTTGATGAATGCATTTCTAAATTTACATAGAAGCATTTTTTTCTTTAATAGTCTCACTCAGTTCTTGTCTTCACCTTATCAATATCTACAAAAATAATTTTAATAATAATTATTTTTCATTTTCTGTAGCACACGCACTCTTTCGTTAATTTCCCAATGTCATATCTTATTGCTAGTACAACGCGATTTCTTTACAAAAATAATTATCTTCTCGCCTTTCCTTGAGTAAATTTAACGTGCATTACGCTTATACAGCATCTCAAAATCGCTCAATTCGTCGCCCTTTGTCTTTCGTTGCAAACACAGTTTTGCGTTAATAATACCAATTACTAATTACTAATCGCTTGAAAATGAAGCTTAGTCTTTCTAGCAATTACATTCTCTATCTCTTAACCCTTTCGATCCTACATTGCACTCTTTAAAAAACTTCAGCACATATTCCACTTAAAATCGCATTTATATTTAAATTTCCTTTAATTTAAAACGAGACATACAAATATTAGTATAATCAAAGAACCATGAGATTAATTTTCACGTTAACATCCTGCTTTCTTTTTCACGTCATGAAACCAAAAGAGTTGATTAAATACTTCATTTCTATTTGCGTTTTACCTACAGCTAAACTTACATAGACATCTGATATAAAATAACCTACTTAAATGCATTTGGCATGTTTTGTTCTTAATTTCAAGCTCGTCCATTTCAATCTCTATTATCGTCATTATTCACTACTGTCTCTGCTACTGACATACTCAGTTTCAATCTCGGACGATTAAGGACTCATTGATTAGCATATCATCATTGGTTAGCACTATCGCGCGAGATTAATTATTATTCTTAATCTAGCTAAGAGGATATCTAAAGGACGAATTTCAATCGGGATTTTAATAATTTTAAATTCTCCAGATTAACTCTAAAAGTTAATACTGGTAAGTATAATTTTGCAGATATGAATTTGGTTTTCTCTTATTAAAAATCTTTTGCACTTTGAGATTATATATCCGTCTTTGGTCTTTCTCAGCTATTCAATCTTCAACAATGAAAATCGTATGGAAAAATCCGTAATTAAAAAAAAATTTTGCATTATTTTATATTTTTTTTTGAACAGCATGAAAAGTATTATACTACTATATTTTTTTACGATATCTTTACAATCATATTTCAACTCTATTAATAAAATGGTTGAAAAAAATTTAATCTCTTTGTATATGTAATATGTTGCATATATAATTAATAATAAACGATAATAACATTGTTTTTATTGTAACTGAATTGTAAACTTTCGAAAAAAAAAATTATACATTGTCACAGCTATAATACTTTTCATTAGCGTTCATTACTCTAAATCTGAAGATCCAAAATCTAAGCATGAGATCGTTTTTTCCTTCACAAAAAATATTTAGTATCACTCCATCTATTCCTTCATAGTTTCAATTTGATAGAAATGACGCGAAACTTTTCTTTACGCATGTACATCGTTAAGACAGTTTTCAATTTCAATGCACGCTGTTTCAATCGTCGTATACTCAAAGTGTCAATCAGCTTAACTGCAATTTCTAATAATGCCATAATTGCGTCATTCTTAAAACGCTTAGACTTTGGATTTCGTCGCTCTGATGCGGATTAACCGCATGTCAATAATTAAACGTCCACATCTTCAGCATATCACCTTAACTTTTTGTCACTTATTATCACTTTGTCCTGGTTACATTTAATACGCCGCTTGGTCTCACATAAACATTCTGCCTATTGGATTTGCTTCTGCTGGCAATCGTTGAAGCATCAATCACTGATCTCCGACTTTTATCTACCCTCTCTATTCTTTCTATCTCCTCCTCGTCCTTTCCTTTGCTTATTTCAGACTTCTGAGCGCGACCTGTTGACTTGTACGTAATCCTTCCAGTTTTTATCTCGTTTTCATACGTCTTTCTCAACGGCTGTGGTGTATAGTACAGGCTGAATCGCTTTGTCCTCGCCACTGACTTTTGCCTCACCTCGTCGCGCAACTCATCCGTCGAATTGAACTTCCGCGTTGTAACTTTATCACCACCAACACTAACCTCTTCGGGTAATCTTTTTGTTGCGCATGGAGAAAAGCAGCTATATCTTTTGCTCTTGGTATTTCTAGAATCTATCTGACTCTTTTTATTAACATACCTTTCATGACGCAACTTCACCGGTTCGTTTTTCGCGTATTTCACTTCTTGAATCTTGTTAAATGGACTATTACAATTCTTTTTGTCGGATTGATTGTCCAATTTAGGTGATCTTGATGTATTCAGTACAGCTATTCGGGTCTGTAATATTCTCGCAGGAGATTTATTCTGATTCTGATTGTTTGCAAGCTTCGAAGAAATTTGCGAGGAACGATCTGTGAGACAGTTGTTCCAATTTGTGTATCGGAAGCTTACATTCTCAAAACTATCGGTCGACTCCATGCTTTGAGTTGAGCTTGATTTTTGGCCGCGTGCCAGTCGTGCGAATTGAATGTTTACAAAGCTGTCGGAAGTTTCGATATCGTTACCGGTAGAACTGTCGCCAGTCAAGCTATCGCTCGATGTTGATGCGATCGCATTGCTATTGCGAAAATCGTCGTTGTTAAATCTCTCGCTTTCGCAATTCGTTTCATATAAATTCTTCCAGTTGCATTTATTTGGCCGGCTTATAGTGATGGATTTATCCGTCGACTTTGTTTCACAATTCGAATGAAGATATTTTGGCTCTTTCGGTGAATTTCCATTTTTTTGATCACGTTCATGATTTTTAGAAATTGTGACTGCCTTTTCGGTGATTTCCTCGCAACGAATCGGTGAATTACTGCGATAATAACATGTATTCAAATTCTCTGGAATGCTGTTGAGCGATGAAGTTGCGCTTCTTGATTTAAGACGGCGTCGTGGCATTCGGTTATCGTTCAGATTATCTATTAAGTCGTGCATCGATCGGCTCAGACTATTAATATCTTTCAGACAATCAGAACTAAGAAATACCAGATCATCTTCGTTGCTGTTACCATTGGCGAAATCGACTTCATCATGATCCTCATCCGATTTCCTCCGGCCATCGATAAACTCGGGTGCGTCGCGACGATCAATGTCATTCTTCCATTCAGCTGTTGTCTCGATGTTATCGTTCTGCCGTTGACTACGTTGTTTGTTAAAATCGAACTCAAAGGTGGCCAATCTTATCGGCTTACGCTGCTGATCCCGGTATTGCTCCGTCGGTGCGTCGGTGGCTGTTGCTGTTGCGGTCTGCTCGCCTCCTAGAAAGCTCTGCTGATATACAGAGGCGGGGCAAAAGAAAAGAAAAAGCACTGCTACAGATACAGCAAACCACTACAAAAGCTTTCTTAGTTTGTGTACGAGGTAAAGCATAAGGGAAAAGCAGATTTTCAATCACACCACGCTCGTAACATGGAAATTTTATCCAGCGCGTGAAATAAAGAATCAAAATAACAAAGAATTATTATTTCTAAAATAACATTTCTATAGATATATGTATATATTTATAACATGTATAATCTTTGTCTTTATATCTATAGCTTAATAAAAAAATAAATATTCATAAATTATAAAATAAATTCTATAATTTATGAATATTTTTATAAAATCATAAATATAAAATTCTTTATAGGTTAATGACAAAATTAAATAAACTAAAAATTCTTTCGTTGATAAAATTCATTACTGAAATTCCAGTTACATTTATAGACCCACTGAACTCTTTTTCCGTGTAGCGTGACGTGGTGAGCCGATGGGAACTGAAGGAATTGTGCCCAAAATAATAAATGCGATAGCGAATGTGTTGAATAGCCGAGAACCATCCGATACTAATCTCATCTTGTGTTACTGTGAGAGAGTGAGAGAGGGATTTTAAGCCATGCGGGTGCGCGGTGATTCTAACTTGTGAAATACAATAACAACGTTGTATGCCAGTGACAGTTACCGTGAGCCACGGATGATCCAGCACATCCTCTGCACTGAAACGAAGTTCTGGCTGTGCTTGCAGCATGTTCGAGATAAGTTGCTTCGCGGAATCCGATATTGTGTCCCAGTACGGTGATGTGAATTCGTACTGACCGCTCAAGATACGTTCAAATAACTCTTCTTGTTCATTATCTAACGATACAAATGGCGGAAAGCCGCATAAAAGAATGTATAGAATTACTCCAGCTGCCCATACATCGATCTAAAAAAAAATTTATAAAATTTATAAATATATATAATAAATATATATTTCTTAAATAAGTATATATTTCTTAAGAAAGTACAAGAAACATGAGTAAAAATTCACTATAATAAATCGATATACCTTTAAACCATATCCGGTTTCAGCAAGAATTTCTGGTGCCACATAAGTGGGCGTACCACAGACTGTATATAAGGGTTCTCGCACTACTTGTGCAAGTCCGAAATCACCGAGTTTCAAACACCTAACGTGACTGCCGTCCATCTCAACTAGGAGATTTTCCGGCTTGACATCGCGATGCACGATATGATGTGAATGCAAGTAGGCCAAGGCAGAAGTCAAGTGACTAATCATTACACTTGCCTCTGCCTCGGAGAATTTCGTCGCAGCTGCGATTGCGTCAAACAAATCTCCACCCTGAACAGTAAACAAACATACTTTCAATTACCAGTTTAACAAAATGAAAAATGAATAATCAATTGAATTTAAACATTATCAATTTCTTTTAATTTTAATAATGCACCTTGACAAGTTCCATAACTAAGAATAATTGATCAGCAGTCTCTTGTTCCGCGATCAAGCTGATTATGTTAGGATGACAAACTTGTCTCAGTATTGCTACCTCACTTGCTAACATTGTCTCCTTGCCCTGACACTTGTACTTATCCACAATTTTCATAGCGTATTCAGTACCGCTAGATCTAAAATATTGTTAAGATTTGACGTCAGATTTTTTAAATTAAGTATTCAAAAAAAACATCTATAATTAAATAAATTATGATATATCGTATTACATTTGATGCTAAATATAAATCTCTTTTTGCATAAAAATACTAAATTTTTTTATTTCATTAACTTTTTCATGCTTTAAAATACTCACTTGTGAGTACAATGCCTAACGACGGCGAAATTTCCATCTCCAATTATATGTCCCACAGTGTAATGCAACCTCAAAGGTTGTGGCAGTATCAAAGATGACGGACTAGGAGTCCTAACTTGTGGCGTAGTAAGTGTCTTTTTGCCAGACTTTCTCGGCATTCGTGGCATTGGCCCACTTTGTCGTTTAGAATTCCATGGACATCGTCGAAAGCTCTGCACACATTTACTTTCTTCAAAATCTAGTTCAAAATCTTCTTGTACAGATTTTTCCGGGCCATATGCCACAAAGATGTCATCGTTTTCGAAGAATTGTTCAAGCGATGTTATTTGTTGACCCGATAGCGTGTATACCTTTCTTACTGCCCCAGTATCGAGTTTCACTGCTTCTGTGATCGCTTCCATAGCGTGTTCGAGACTTGGTGCATTGCGCTTGTTTAACAACAATCGCACTACCTTACGCGGCTTGGTACCGTGGCGGATCAACGTCACGATGCGCGCTTTTACGCACAGCGGAATGGCGCTGGTCTGCCTACCGGTACCACTGCCTCCACTGCTGGCCGCTGGCGATTGCGGTAGCCCAGACAGTGAGCTTCCTCGGCGGACTTTGGATGCTGAATATTCAACCTTCTTGAAGATCTCACCCTGACCAGATACTACATAACATTTGCCATCCTCTAGATCACTAACACTCTGAACCTTACGGCCATCCATAGTATAAATCGCTCGAACACCATTCGGTAGAGTTACACTCGATACCAGGGCACGTGTCAGATCGGTCGCAAGGCTATCGAAACTACGATATCTTTCAGGCGTCACTGCCATCACTACGCCCGTATAATATTTGTCTCCATTACGGAAGAATCGAACTCTCTTAGCCTTTTTAGTTGGAGGTGTTCTAAGAACATTTAAAGTGTGTCGCGACGTGATATCCAATATCCTCTCATCCAGACTGACTAAGGTGGACGAATTGAGATCACCACCGCTGCCACCACCCGCCGAGAAGTTGCCATCGCTGGATGGTGAGGCACCTTGACTCAATGGTTCCTCCATCATCCTAGAAGAAAATATAATTTTTACAAATAAAACAGATGAATATTACTTTATATTTTGAATGATATATGTAAAATATTAGCTATTCTATTATAGCTATGCTTATTTTATTGAAACAGTTGTCATCTTTTACATACATATGCAACAACACTTCTAATCGATTTTACATCTATTATATATAATTAATATCTTTCAACAAACACTCACATGTTGTTCCTAATTGTATATATATATATATATATATATATATATATATATATATATACAATAGGGTATATATATATATATATATATATACAACAGAAAGAAAAAATTAAACAGAAAGAAAAAATAATTGCCACGCAGGAATAGACTCAAAGAAAATTCAGATATTAGCATACAGAGAATGACATCTTTGAAAAAAATATATAAGTTTATAGTTATCTTACGTCCTCCAGTTATACTTAATTTTCCAATTATAATTCCATTTATAAACACACCGTCTAGTACAATGAGACTATAAAAGTCAGATTCAAGCTAGGTTCTTATCTGCCATACCGCATCCTACCGCAAACACAAACTTCACCTGGAGATTATCGCAGACTCCGCTGCTGATAAATCAGACAGTTCCCCGGAATGGCATTCCAGCCTTTTTTACCCCCATCATCAGCGATAGCATGAGTCATGCTTTAGAAAGTGCACTTGACAGATGCAGCGGGAACGGAAATTCTACTGGGCGATCGTGAAATCGTTACCAGCTGCCATGAACGGCAGCTCACCGAACGTTAATTCGCGCCTAATTATTTGAGATTGATATCGGGGTACGAGGGTAGAATAGACAAGGATAAGAATGCTCCAGTGCGAATGCACTTAACCTGCTCTTGCTCGCCGCCGATCCGTTAACGGACGCCGTTTCATCGACGACCTCGAAGCACGGCAATGCACGCAACGAGCGTGCGTATATCCACCCTGTCACTCACCTGCTCGTAGACCGAGCAGAACGTGGTCGATCGTCTCGGTGACACGGGACGGTGAAGTCGGTTGACACACGCGCGAGATAAGTTAAGCGTGAATCACCACCAGCGAGCTGACATTTTCGCGGCGGCAACTTAGGTGGCCACCCACAGGAACTGGCAGACGGCAGGCACTGGCAGAAACTCCAGTTCGACTGCACTTTTTACACTTTTTACCTTCACTCTCACTCGCTCTTTCTTTTTTCCATTGAGCCACATATATAGCTATCTCATCTTTACGTAGGAGACGCAAGAGAGTACCGTATAGCACGGAGAGGAAGGTGCAGATAAAACGATAAAGTCACGTGTGCGCAAGCGCAACAAGCGCGGCGCTCTCACAATCGGTGTCTACACTCATGTCATGAAAAACTTTAAATGTTTATTTAAAACTTTATAATGATTACTTAAATAATTTTTTATAAGAATACTTCATTATTATATTCGAACGAATAAATATATTAATGATGAATAAAAAAGTATTAAAGTCATAATTACGAAAATTTGTAATTTGTAAAGTGTAAAATAATTACGAAAATTTATAAAATTCAATTAAATTTTTGTAATATTTTAAATTAAAAAACATGTACATATTTTTGACCTTTTTGATTTTTTTATAGACTGAAAATACAATGAGAATAAATAAATACATGTATGACGCCTGTTAGGAGCGATTTGATGTAAATGTATATATAAATTTAAACAAATTTATTCTCGAGTGAATAAAATTTGGCGTTTGATAACATTTGATGAGGGAGATTTTTACTCTTTGTATTTGCGACAAAATTGAATTAAACGAAATGATAGTATTATTACAAATGTTTATGATTAAAAGAATCGCTTTTTCGCTTCTTCTTTCGTACCTGGCGCGCAGGCAAACGTAACGCACAGGTAACCGTGGTAGGTAAGCGTGGTCACCAGGTAACAGCGATCCTCAAGTACCGTGAAGGAGAGAGGGGCCGAGGACGCAGGTCGAGCGTGGTGGCGGCGTTCTCCGTCACCACCAGTCACCACCGCCGTCGCCTCTGCTGCCGCCGTCGCGACATCGGTCTGGCAGTCTCGTTCGGCGGGCATTCGTCGTCAGTCGAAGCTGGTGCGCGCGCGGGTGCGGAGGTGAGAGTGTGGAGACCAGAAAGAGGAGAACTCATCTCGAAGCGGGAAGTTATTTTTCCACGGCGTGCGGGAAAGTGCGAGCGGGAAAAATATAAGCGGAAGGAAGAGGGGCAGAATGTTGAGTGCGTGAGAGGGTGAGAAGAAAGCGAAAAAGGAGCCGAAAAAAAGATTCGGAGCCGGAAAATGCGGTCGCGACACGTCGTGGCAGGTGAGTCAGGTCCCCCCCCCCCCCCCTCCCCACCTCTTCCCTTGTGCTGCGGCTGCGACCGCGGTCGCGGTCGCCATCGTTCCGTGCGAGCGTCGCGGGCCCCAACAGCGTCCAGACGTGAATTATATATTTTGTTAAAGATACTTGAAATTGTTTCAATCAGCGCCGATCCGCGATCGTGGTCTTTATAATGGATGAGAACGAAAATTAAATCGAAAATATTATCAACGAATTAATGTGTAGCGATTTTTACTTAGTTACGATTCATGATGGATCTGGAATAACGCGATGTAAGCGATGATCTATAGCTGACTCACGAGAGATCCTGATTTTCAGTATGGAACTATGGTAAATCAAGAAAATTCGATATATATTATTCTATTACATATATTAATAAATTAATTGCATAGGTATGTAACATAATTGTATATATAATTTTATATATATAATTATATATAATTTATATATTAGTGAGGGTTTATATATAACATATTCTAGTTGACGAAAATTATTGCTCTAACATTCTCTTTATAAACTTGTAAACAATAAAACGAGAATTGTCGTCAAAAATATTTAGACGTTTAGTGATCGTACGATCGTTTCGCCAGGTGATTTAGGGAGAAATTCGAGAATGAGACAGTTGTGACAATAGGGGAACTTTACCCTTAAAATATTCTATACACCTAACCGCCTACCTGACATACTATTATTATGAGAATAGAGTCGTTACGCTCCAAAGAGATTGGCATTTCGACTGTAGTCACATCACAGAAACTTCTGGCAATGGACATTGTATAACGATAACTTATCCGCGATGCGAGAATAAGTGTCAATGCCAAAGACATCATTCAAGAAAACAAAGATTTGCAATAATTATTTTTCTAAGAAAATAAAAATTGAATCGAGATTTAAAATCAATCATCTTATATAAAGTTAGTACATATAGAATTAAAAACAAAGAAATAAAAAGGAGAGGAAAAAGAGAACAGTAAGATTAAAGATTACAATTAATTTTAAAATTTGAAAAATAGAAATGAAAACAAAAACTTTTACTTTTAATTTACAGGTTTATAAACTTTATATATTGCCTCTTTGAAAACTCAAGGCTCGCAAATTATCAGCAATCTATTTTGCTGTTTTGCTAGTTTGTTCAACTAGATTTAAACATATCGACTTTGTAACTGTTCTCTGTAAGCACGCAACAATGATAACGAGACAGAGCACGCTGAATCTATTGAAATCTCCCGTGAGTGAGTTCAATACCAGATACTAGAACGAGGAAAACTCTCTCTTAGCAGTTTAGGATTAAATTTTGATTCTCTCTCTTCACTTGCATAGCGTTAATTTCTACAACATTATTACGTATGTAAATCGAATTTAAGTTTGTTAGTTTTGATTATTAGCTTTCGAATTATTTAATATCGTATTTAATTTTTCAACAACACAAAGACATTCTCTAAATTTTTCGAGCGCTGTTATTTAACAACCCATTATATGATACATCCAAAGGAAATAATTGACATTTATGCGGCAAGGTAATTATAGCAGTGCCAAATGAGAGAATTATAACATTACGTGGATAATGAAATTTTCTAACGAGCGCATTAAATCAGTTGGACGTTCTCTTTTCTCTGTATCGTACGTGACAATGAAAAATTCCGATTGCGTGCGATGCACGTATTAATCGATATCGCTTGGTGCAACAAACCCGATACATTCGCGAAAAGTGGAACGATTCAGCAATCGAAAGCAAAAGTGACTTAAATCATTTCTATCACTTTGCTACTATATATTTATTTTTTAAAAGGAAATAGCTCAAATAAATTAATATTTTTAATAAAAACTATAAAAATTCAAATTAAACATTTAATAATATTTAAAATATATTTTAAATATAATCGATCAGTGTATGTAACCGTTACAAAATAATTATTATTATTTGTATTCGATATCTCACTGTTAACCAACTTTGACTGCTTTATTGTTAAAACATGGCATTATTCTGAATTGTGTACATGCAAATTACGATGATAAAATTTATAAAATTGTTAACGAATAGCAAACGATTAGGAATTCAATTAAACGAAAGAAACAAAGTAATTAACTATTAGTAATTGTGCCATCTGATCCTTGAAAAAAATGACGTAGCTACGATAAAATCTTAATGACTTTATTATCGAGTGGGAAAGCATATTTCTTCACGTTTAATATACCTGATTTTTTTTCTAATCTTATATTAGATTTTATTTTTATTTTTATTTATTTTATTTTATTATTTCAAAAACGTTTAATCAATAAATTAACGTTTACTATTTATAGTTAATATTAAAATTATTTCTACGCGCTTTTTTGATTAAAATTTTAAACTATACACAATTTCTTTACAAGTATATATGAAATAATTATTTTAAATTACATTACATTTCTAAAAAATATACAGATGTTGATTCTCTAAGAATGTTTTTGTAGAATTCGATAGAATTCTCTAATAGAAATGCATTTTTAAAAGAAAACAATATTCAGGAATGCTGTGTTTCAACGTTCGGAATATCCAGACGATTTTTCCACACCTTTGACAATAGCGCGACTTTTCTTTGAAAATCTCTCGGAATTCCCATTTACGAATTAGAAGAGAGAGATGAAGAAAAAAAGAATGCCTCTTTTCTATAATATTATATAAAATTTTTACGGAGGCACGCAATTGCTGATGCAAATGAGACGTTTTTCTCAGGAGGAATAAAAGAGGTCCGTGGAATAATTCACAGGCTGGCTATCTTCCTGCGAGTGAGCTTCCGCTTTTATGCGCATCTTTCCGGTCACGTAAAAGCGCGCATTGACCGCGCACGAAGCAGGCGCTCTTTCGTATATAACGGTATAAACTTTTACCTCTTCGGGATCACCGGTGTGGATCAGTGACCGACCCGAGAGCCACTATGATGACCCGTAAAATCATCGTTCCCAGACGACAATTGTCAGAAAATGAATATTGCGCTAAATAGCAAACGGTACAGCAAAGATCAATTATCTATTCTCTTGGCGAGAATCTTCAGAAATGAATAGTCTCATTATAGTTTGTAGTCTTTTTTATAGCTCGATTTTTACTCCTTTTACTTATTCATATATTCAAGAAGATAATATATATCCATTTAATGATCAACTTTTTGTGAAGTTTGTGAAGTTTTCTTAGATCTCGGGAAAATAATCTTTTTGATTATTATTATTATTAAATTTCAAAACTACGTATATTTCATAATTCTCTCGTAGCACATCTCATGCGAATGGAATTTTCACGTTTGCTGACTTCTCGTCGTAGAGACATCGTCTGACTTTCCAGAACTGTGAAGGCCCGTCAGACTCGAGAAAATTTCCTTTGTCCGTTTCATGAAAGATGCTTTAGACCAGGGCGACAAACGACTTATCGCGGTCCAGGAATTTCTGTGCATCTCACAATCATGCCATAGCCGAGTATTCCTTTCGTATGGAAATAAGATGACGTGCATTTAGATAAGCGACTACTTGTGTAAAAGTATCAACCATCCGATGTGAGTCATCCCAATTTTTCGAACAATATATGTTTCATAAAGAAAAAAATATTCAATTCTCTTCAAATCTTTATGTATATCATACATTTAAATAAGATTTTATTATAGCATAAATAACAGAGATATATTCCTTTTTTATAACACTAAATTATTTTAACTTAATTCTCTCTTTCGCATGCACATGATAAATAATAAATTTATTATTAAAGATTTTTATAAACACTTGAAATATTTGTTGAAGAAAAGATTTCCAAACGATCAAGGTGCTTTTTCAAGATCCTTTAAGATATTATTCAAAAGAACCTTTCAAAGATTTTCAGTTTTGAACATGTAAAGTAATTTGAAACTTTGTTGCTAACAACTAAATTGCTAACAAACTTTCGAAAGAGGGCATCGGACGCCCATTATTAATCGCAGATGAAGTTTCCAGGCTTTGTTACGCGACACGATATCGATAGTCACGCTGGAAGAGGTCGACAGTTTCACGAACAGACGTCGTTTTCTCTCTGAAAAAGCATTTAACGGAACGTCATCTCGCGCGAGAGCGGAGGCGTGTGCGCGTATGTGACGCAATTGTTCCACGTGTCGCCTGTCAATTTATATCGAGCATGCCAGCACTCGACGCGACGCCTCGTCGTTGCGAATAATTTCGCGAATAATTCGCTGCGGACGCAGCGAAATATTTCGAGTGTAATAAACTCGTTTCTGCCGCAGGCGTACTTGTCGTACTCTATGCTTTTTATTGCATTTTATATTTTTAAGAGGACCTTGCGAACACGAGAGCTCTGAAAGCTTTTACACGAGCTTATCATTCACGTTTGATAAAGACATTTTTAATACAATTGATACGATAAAATTCTCGACGTAACAAAACGTTCTGTTTAATATATCACTGTATTGTAATTTTGTGTAATAACAATTATTTTATACACATAACACAATCTAATTTATGTTACAGTTCTTCTTTTTATAGTAATATCTATCCGTCTTATTAGTTAAGATGAGTTAAGAATAATTTGGATTGTTTGGCGCATATTTTCTTCTTTATGCATATACTTATATTTATATACTTTCTATTTACGTATACATGTATTTCTAACATTTTGTCTATACGTTTTTTAATTTGTTGATATAGTACGCATATCGAAAAATTTCGACAATCCAGAACCGTGGAAAAGAGAACGTTTCTATTTGAATGACCGCGAAAGCGCACTCGTGGGATGTCGCAGCGGAAAAACGCAACGAATCAAACGAAAGTTGCATCCGCACGATACCGGCGTTAAATTACAGAACCGGCTCGGTGTGGCGTAATATTAAGCTCCGTTCGCTCGCGCGAAATTCGAATGCGAAAAATAAATTCCGATGCACCTTCCGATTCGTCGGTAAATTCGAATAAAATGCGCTGTCGTTTCACAGAACGATTCGTTAGAAAATAATTCTTAATTGTTGCAATATTTATGTTTGCAATTTCTGAAAATGTACTCTAAAAATTAGGTTCTAATTATGAATAACGGTCCAATTGTATTTTTATGTCTAAGGAAATTAATTATAAGAATCAAGAATTACCTTAAACCAAATGACTTTCAATTAAAATAAACTATCTGAAAAAAATATAATGTTGAAGAATGAATGTTAAAAGTTAAGAATAAAAAATCTTTTGATCTTGCCGTGAATTCTGTTCTTTAACCGGGGGTAGCATAAATGAATAGGACCTTCTAAGATGACAATTGTAAGAAGCGACATGTGGTCTCAATGAGTGGCGCCAGACCCTTATTCGGTATTTTCCCACAGGAAGAGATATTTCACAGGTCCCAAAGACTCACGCTAGAATGTCTAATTTTGACAATTAACAGACATCTTTTGGTTCCTAACTCGAATTTCATGTATTTAAACTGTTGAATAACGCGACAAAAAAGGCATTTTACGCCTAGATAAGGGCCTATATCAAAAACATTGATCAGTTAATCGGTCTTTTATCTTTGATAGTGAATTAACGATAGATCTAGAGCAGCCTGATAATTGTACTTCAATGATTGCCGAGTAAATTAATAATTTTCAAGATACTAATTTGTCGCTTCTCATTATTGTTTTTTAAATGTAGGAAATTAATGTGTTATATAAAATGTATACTTTATATATAATGTTTAAAGATTATCGAGTAAACTCTTTGAATCGCAATAATGAAACAATAATACTTAGAAAGCAGTCTCTCCCGCAAATATTGTCATATGTTTCATAACACAGCTGAATTATCAGTGATTAATGTAATTCACGCGTGATAATTCTTTCGTTTTTTGATACGCAGCATAAGCACGAATATTTCTGTGTTATATATAAAATAAATTTTAAAAAATGTGTGTGTGTGTGTGTGTGTGTGTGTGTGTGTGTGTGTGTACGTGCGCGCGTGTACGTGTTTTCCGTCGATGTTACGCGGCGACTCGACGCGTAAAATTGCGTAAAACTCGATGGCAATTGCGACTCGTCGCCGTCGTCCGCTCGTTTATTCCTCCTTGCTCCGAGGTCTTCGTCAGTAATAAGAAGTAAGTGGAATCGATTTTATCGGAATCGGGTCCGAGTCCGCTGCTATCCGTTGATATCACACATCCCGTGTGTCTCATCCTCACGGACCAGTTTGAGAAGGAAATCTCGCGCGGAAGAGAAAGAGCGATAACGATGACCGACGCGGTTGCAATTTATCGTTGGTATATACGTTTTCGAGACCGACGACTGTCGCGATCCGCAACAAAAGTCGTCTTTGCAGCGCAACGCCATGGGGATGGCGAGGATCGCGAAAAGAGAAATACGCGCTGGCCGTGGAATGCCGCGGCGGTTGTAGGTACGCTCGTTCCACATGAGCCCCCGATACGGCGCGGAATCGCGTTTACGATCGGCGGCACATATACGTATGATAAGCGAAATCGCGCCGCGCCGGTTCGCTAAATCGCGTTTCAACATTTCATGCCAATTACGAAGATTCGTAAGGGGAAGTATCTCGTTGGAAATCGTTAGATCGACGTGAGATATCCGTGCGGAGGAAGCGAGATAAATGATGATTGATGGCGACAATAGAATTAATATATATATATATATGCTCGATCTAGGATCCGAAGGATCGTCTAGAGGGTCCAGGAGCTGGAATACGAAATCGACTACGTTCGAATCGTTTTGTTCAGATCAAAAATAGTAGAGAAAATTAATCTTTTAATTTATAAGATTATTTTTACTGGTATTAAGAATAATTTTCTAAATTTCTGCCAATAAAAACTGCAAGAAAGAATTTTAATGCATAAAGACTTGAAATGCCTCTTGTATATCTCATTTGTTTTCTTAATTTTTTTACTTATCGTGAAATAATTAGAACTTACAAGGAATAAGTAAATTGGAAATACAATCGATATTTAATGAAGGAGTTTCCGTGATGTGATGCAAATGATGTTAGTAAGGTTTATCTCCACTGAATGGCTTCCTGCGGGAGATCGATTTAGATTGAGAATTGTCAGCGGCTTGAATAGCTAAAGGATGGTGAACACATCGACATGCTAATTAACGTTGAATCTTGATAGCTCGAGATATGAAAGGAACCTCGACGACCGAATTGACTTCCGTTTATTCCGGGTATAATCCTCGGGGCTTGACGTAAATCGGGATCGGGATTTGCATCAGAAATAATACGTCTGATTCGACCGGATCTAGTTTCGACGAACGCGATTATACATATTTAATGCGACCGCAAATTTTATCGCGCGGATATCGTGCATAAGTGGCTATATCGGAAACATTCCCTCTTCATCTCTCGCGACATCCGTGAAATAATGTATATTGCTTCATGCAATTCTGTAAAGTACAGTGTAGATAAAGAAGTTTACGGAAATTAGGTAACGCTTATTAAGGTAATCACATGATTATTTGCGTAACGACGTACAGAGGGGAATGATTTTTCTTTCGGCAAACGCTAATTGTGAATCGCAATTTTCTTCTATTTTTATGAATGTCGCGTTCCAAAAAAGATTATTACGTTAAGAAAATATAAGTCTCGAACGTTGAGGCTTTATTGACTTTATCATATAAAATATTTGGAAAACCGTTTAAAAAATAGTAATTTGTTAAGTTTACTATATTCTATCGAAAGAGCGTCGATTTTATTATTCTTTTCGTATTTTATAACTCTTACATATTTTATAACACTTTTATTTTATCATATACATTCTCCATCGCGAAAGAGAATTCGCCACAAAGTGAATTCGCAAGATTTCAAAAATTTCACATCGTCGTCTCTTAAAAGTCTCTTTTCTTCAATTTTGAGGCATTTTCCTTTCACAGACCTTTCCTTCTAAATCTCTTTTAGTCCTTCGGAATCTTTCCGGTGAGGCTGCTGCAGCATTGCATTTGAGCAACAAAATGCAAGCCAACTCCTCTTACGCTTACGACGCTTGAAACGAAAAACGGTTAACAGCGGTTTCGTCTGGCCGTCAGGTAACAACGCAACGTTGTAATACGCTTCTCTTCCTACACGGCTGTATGTATGTGTACGTGCGTGTCGTTGTTCAAGGCACGCACCTAAGCGTGAAGCGAGGGACTCGTGCTGATGCACCAATGCGGCTTCCAACTGCGCGCTTACCTCACCCGGTACATTTTATAAATCAAAAAACAAATCAAGTTAACTGTACAAGAGTTGATGTAATGCAGATATAAATATTCGGGCTGAAAATTGAAAAATTTTAATTTAATAAGATCATTTTTTACAAAACCCGAATCGATTAATTGCGAAGTTACTTAATTTAGAAAACCCCAAGATAATAAATCGTTTTTAAATCGTTTTCAAATTTAACGTTTGGAATTATCGTTACACATTGTGAAATTTAAGAAGATTTTAAAGACCCGCGATCACGCGGCGATCGTAATGATCATAATAATAAAGAAATGAGGAAGAAGAGACACGGTCGAAAAATGTGCCTTTGATGACACGATGTACATCGCATGCATCTAATGCACTCTCGTAAGCCTTTGAGAGTCGCATGTCGTCGATCTAATCATCGAAACCTTCGAGTTGCGGAGATTGCGCTCCCGCGATAATTGAGCCCGGCTAATTAAATCGGGCGGTTTTTCTCTTTTTTTTTCCATTACTTGGCGAGAAAGCTTCGGGCCGAGTTCGCGCTCTACGACGAGTCGAGCGGAGCGCGATATTACAATGAGATTTAAAAGCGATCGATATTCCGTGCGTCAGACATACGGGTCGTACGACTTGTTCCGGAGGTTCTACAATCGAAGAGATCTAAAGGAAGGTCTAAAGTCGGAGAAAAATCGAAAAATATTTAAAATGGAAAATGGAATATGCGTGAAATGAAACCGTAAGTGACAAAAGACAGCAGAGAATTAAAGAAAGTAGCAAGAAAGCGGTATAACAAAGGGTGATAAAGAAAGGGTCAAATCACGCGATATGAATCCACTCCGTATGCAAAATATGTGGGAAAGCGAGATGGAGGCGTTGGCATTTCTAAGGCGGAACACCATATTCACCGTCGTCGGCAGAATGCAATTCTGTTGTGCAGTTATCCGTCATTATGCGCCAGGTTGCGGTACTCTCGCTCATTGCATCCTGCCACTTTTCTATCCACCTTTTGGTTCCTTGGCCTCGCTTTAAGAAAGGAACACAGAAAATTATATTAAAGAGAGAAGAGATAAATAGCAGATAGCAATCGGAATACAAGAAAATGAATTAAAAAATATTCAATATTATAATTTTTCCTTTTCAGAAATCTTTTAATTTAGTCAGACGTACTTTAGTATCGTGCAATTTTAAACTTATCATTAATATTTATAATATCAATAATTATGTGTTTAAACATTTAACATTTTTTCCTTAAAAAAAATTTAAATTTTCACGCATCGATCTGCATAAATATATACAAGTACAATGATTGTGTGGGGGCGTCAATGGCTTTTAATAATGTAGACGTAGAAAGTTTGTCGGCATTCCTCCCTCCTCTCGGGTCTGTCTCGTTAGTTAACTGCAACCTGCATCGCGACGCACACTATCGTGCATAATTCCCGTAGATAGCATACATGCTTGTTGTCTCTTCACCTCTCGCTTCTCACGGGAAAAGCTGACTTCTTACAATACGGAGATTAAACCTTTGCCTCGGTAATCAGCCTCCACACGTGCGAGATAAATCGTGCCAGATACTGTCATTTTCACAAATATAATAATAAAAAAGCCGTCGCAACCGTTTTTCAACTTTCAACAATAATTTTAATTTACTCTCTGATAATAGGTTTTTTGCAATGTGCATGACGTTTCGCTCTTACAATCAACATAAAACTAATAACTTTACGAATGTTGTTTTACATAATAAAATTGTGTAATATAATTTTATAAACAACAATCTATTATTATTTATAGAAAATATGCATAGGCACTTACGAGGGAATATTTCTGTTAAAAAATCTTATCGTAATGAAATGCCAATGGCTATATTTTGGCAATAAACAAAGGAACCTTCTTATTCGCGCGTTATAGACGACGCAACGCGATCGTTGAATTCCCACGTCAGTGTCAGTGAACCGAAAGCTCTGCAATACGAACTCGGCCATAACCGCGTGCAATATTACTGCTCTAGTTGCAGTTCTGTTTATCTCTACTTTCTTTTTTCAAAGATCAATACTCATTTTTGCGTGCACAATATGTCTCATAAACCTACTAAATATTATCTGAGTATTATTTCAAAGTTAATTTAATATATATCATTGATAATGTTGATAATTCATAAAACCGAAAAGATTTATTTATTTTATTGTCAATATTTCAATTTTGCGAATAACCATATGATGAAAAATTAGCTTTTATCTAAAATTTTATGAAATATAAAAATGTAAATATGTAAAAATTAATCTCTCACGTATATTATATTACACAAATCATCGATTTTTGTCAACAAAATAAAAATAGTCTATAACATTTTTTTCCTCGATCCATTTTTCCCATATTACTTTGTACAAACCGCACCGAATCGTTCTATGCGACTTTTCAGCGCATTCCAGTACTCGTCGGTATTCACCTACGAGAGCTGAGTTACACGATTCGACTGACTCACAATTGCCACGCCTTCGTCAAGCCGAGCATAATACTCTTTGTTGAATCGCACGGGAAACGCTGCTTTTCGAGACAGCGTGCCATGTTCTACTCCCGATTAGGCTAAATTAAATATGAGAGATGAAATCTTGAATTCAATGCCGATTACTATTATTATATGTCTCACGAGCAATCACTCGGTACTCGATGAAAATTGTATGATTGTTTTTTTATTAAATTCATTTTTTGGGAAAATTTAGTATTTCACCCTGACAGGGATACGAATTAAGATGACATTCTGAATGGAGTCCGAATGTGAGTCCGAGTAAATTCATAAATGTGTATTTCTTTTTGAATTTTGCTAACATAAATGACAAAATTTCTCTTGCAGAAGATATTGTTTATTTCATTTTATTCATCAAAATAACCATTATTTTGTTTCAGCAAGTTGCCAAATGTCGCTCTGTACATTAACTAAAGAATTCACAAAACATTTTATGTTAAATTTGATTATTTTAAATTATTGCTTTGCATATAAAATTAATATTCAACGAAACAGTAGAGAGTACTTCTTCTCTTTGTATGTTCTAATTGAAAAAATGAAAAAGAAACAAGTTATTTATTCGAAGAGAAACTGGTTTGCACTTCAGTGCCAAGAGAGCATATCGTATCTTCACAAAAAATTTCATCGACCAAAGGCGTGACTTACGATTATGTTATACATTTTCATGTGCAAAGATTATTTATCTCTGAATTATATAAATATTTCTATATTGTATGTATCTTATATAAAATATATATATATATATATATATATATATATATATATATATCTTCTAGAGAAATTTGTAAAACAAATTTTAATTGATTATTATTAATTTGTATAATATTATTTTGCATTAAATGATATCAAAATTTAAACGGCATATTATTTATAGAGCGTATTGCTAATTCCTTTATTAATAAATTTGAGAAAATTTGATTACATTTAATCAAAACTTCAATAATTCATTGGACAATAACTATAATAGAAAATATTTCTTTAGATTGAAATGGTTCTTTAGAAAGCATATCGCTTAAAAATTATTATACATGCCGTTAATTATTTGGATCGCGGAAATATTATGTACAGTATGTAGATCTTCATTTTACTGTTCCATTAATTGCAGCGAAAATCTTTTACGCCGTTACGCATCTTTAATCTAAAGGACACGACCAATTAAATTGCTCGCTCCACAAACTCAATCCTGTTAAATGATATAATATCAGTTCATTGCGCGCAAAATTGCCGAACCTAACTATCGACAGTTACCAGGTGCTTTTCCGGACGTAGACGGAGAAGAAACCGGTAGTAAATTAACTGACAATTCAATGGCATTAGCCGACTAACGGATTAATCATTCTATTTTCGTTACAGACATGTCTCTTTTTTAATATTCTTAAAATACATGGCACGCTTTCGTAAGCGATTGCGGTCGTCTCGCAGGTGTCCCGTAAGGATGCGTTCGCGGTATCCTTACGGATGATGCATGCAGGTTGTTATGCTTTCTTAACGGCAATTCGCCAAATCGTTACGACTAGACTGCATTGCTTCGCGATTCGTCATGAACGCGATACGTCCAATTGGGGGCCCACATTTTCGACTCCCCGCAGCGATTTCCGAACCGCGACAAAAGCCGTTACGTTATTTTCATGGCTTTCTACCGCTTAGCGTAACTCAGATCGTCAATCGCATTAAGCGAAAATAGGGTAACGAGACTAACGGATTAATCATTTCATTTCTAACTGCTGAGCGAGCGAGCGATTGCGCGGTTGACGATGCCCGTCCAAGTTAATCGTATACTGGAAAATATCGCAATTGTCTCAATTCAATCCTTCTTTTAAATTGAAAAAAAATGTATCTATGTGAGAATTTATGAATTAAGAGATTCGCTCGAATAATTACGAATATACTCTTCCCGATATAGCTCCTCGTACCTACACGATTATTCGTAAACCTCGTGTGGCAAATGCGTTTGTCTCATACAGGAAGATTGACTTCCGGTAATTCCATCATCGAAACAACTTGGATGGATCTCCGTTTATGTTTATAGACAAGTCAACATCACACATTTCGTATGCGGGACACGCGGACACGTGAGTTCCTCAGACGTCGTGTGCGCGTGTATCGTGAAAGAAGACTTACGCGAGATGTGACTGCTAATTAATATTTGCTCAATTGCGATATTATTTTGAATATTTATTATCTCGATCAAATTTGGTTTTAACCAAAATTTTGTCTGAAAATTATGCTTCAATTAAAATTGAATCGCCGAATATTTGTTAAATTATGAATATTTCTGACATTATAAATACGTTATGAATGTTTGTCATGTTATAAGTTATAAATATTTATGTTATTATGAAAAAATTAAATTTGGCCTTGTAAATGAGACACATTAAAATTTTGAATTTTTAATTTATCTTTCATATTTTTTTTCTTTTTAAGAACTAATTAATACGTTCCTTTTCTATAGATTCATGATTTCGTAAGTTATGATTATTGTGTTGAAATTTTTAAATTTAAAATTAGAGATAGATTAAATTTTGAAAACGACGACATTTTACAATCATTGACTCTATAGATCTTACTTAATTATCTTCACATTTCGTATATATATATATATATATATATATATATATATATATACAAGTTCTTGTCTGCCAATGTTCTCCAATTTTGAGTTTTCCATCTGCAACCGACTGCACTATACAGAGTAGGATCGATGGTGGCCGATAAATAATGCATGACTTCCACTCGCACACGGCATTGTATGGTTGTACTCGTAAGATAACGACTGTCCTCTTAGGAAGAAAAGAGATCACGCTCGCACGGCGTGAGGAAAATCTCTTCGCGCCTTCTTTTACGAGAATAAAGATGAATATCCGTGTAATCCCGGCAGCGAACATCCGTATTTTCGCGGCATCCAACATTCACGAGAACGGATACTCTTAAGATCTAAATTCCGAATGTGTAGAAAGTGCACGAAAAGACATGAGAAATTGTATACGACGAAGAATCTATAAAATTCTGTTAAAATTTTTATGAAATTTTAAGAAAAGAAAATTAATGAAATGATGATATTCAATAAATCTGATGTTCAATAAAATATACAGAAAATATACGTTATTGGTGTCAAGGATCTACACAAGGATGAAATACATGATTTACAAGAATGTAGTTATTCATAATCAAGAATCAGTGATATTGCGGAGATCAAGGTTTTACATATGTAAAGTGTGCGCTTGAACGAATATGAACAAGTTTTTTCTCACGCATAAGTGTAAACGCTCGTGACAAAATCATAGTTCATCCTTGGAGATAATCACATGCAAAGGAAGAGAGAGAGAGAGAGAGAGAGAGAGAGAGAGAGAGAGGGGCATTATGTAACTCGATGTGTATGCTCGCAGTGATAAATCGCGCTTTTCTCATGGGCAATCTCACCAGCGAGTGCCGAGCTCATTTCGAAGGGTAACTCAAGTGACTGGCTGTACTGGCCAATAATAAACCTTAGGAATTAAAAGGATTTTATTAAATGAGCAGAAAGTATAAGAAATATATAGAAACATTTTTTAATTTTTTATTGTTTTGGTTTTTAATTTTACAAAATGTTAGCTAACGTTATAAAAATGTTGAGAAAACCCTCTTGTTAACTGTTATTTTTACAAAATTACATATACAATTATTCAACAGCATAACAATAGTTGGCCTCCAATTTTCTGCGGAAATTGTTTTATTAAAAAAAATTAAAATTTAAATATTTTTTTCTACGTTGCATATTCAATAATATATTCTGAGAATTAAAAGCTCCATTCACAATGATTATGATCGATCAAAATCGAAATGAATCATGCAATTAATAAAATTTGTGAAATCTGCGAAAATTATAACGTCAACTACATCATTGTCACAGGATTTCAAACACATTTCATATTTATTTCGTAAAACGAAATTTTTTTATTTTTCTGTTACAGTTCTAGCCACTCTGTTGGCTGTCACTCACGAAGCTCCTCAGAATCTCAGACATCAAAACTATGAAGAGCATCCTCGTGAGGCCTATTTCAATGGCTCGGCGTTTCTGAAATTGGGCTCCTTTGTATCGGTGCACCGTCACAGCGGCCTTAGCTTCCGCACGTGCGATCCCGGTCGACTGTTCCTACAGAAATACAATGATAATTCGATCAGTCTTGAGGTGACGCCCGAGGGATTGCTGTTCGTGGCCGTGGTCGATCAGCAAAGGTATCGAGCCAGGCTGAACGCCAGGCTACTCAACAACGCCTGGCACAGCGTCAATCTGCTATTCAGGCTTGGGAATCTCACTCTAAATGCTGCAGGGCATACTCAGGTAAATTTATATGTATATATAAAAAAAGATATAATTATAGAAGCATTTATTTAATTAAATTTCTAATTCGACATAACATTGAAAATATTAAAATCAAATTCTCTTTACTTTAGGCAATTTGTCATAATTTTCAAATAAACTAATAAATGTAATAAATCGTGTTTGCTAAATAAATTTATTACTTTTAAATATTTAATAAGATAAAAAAACTAAATAGATTTTATAGATTTTTATTAATGAAAAGAAGTCGAGTTAATCTTAATTTTCAATGATATATAGCTATAAATAAAAAAAAATCTTTTTTAGATGGTTGCAAACGCGACTTACAATTACGCCATCCTAACGCTTCCCGACTATGACGTAAACAGTTCGCTCATAGTTGGCGAAGGATTCAAGGGTTGCATCCTTCAAGGCCCAGGGATCCTCTTTAACAATAGCATCAATAACGGAGTCATCTTCGGTCCCTGCCCGTTGGATTTCAAAGGATGTAAGAATCCATAATTCTTCTATTTGAATAATTTTTTTCTCTAATTTTATCGAAAAGTATTCTTGCACTAGAAAGTGTTGAGTAATCGCACATAAATAGAGATCAATATCGTAGTCGCTATACAATATAAGTAGAACATCCTTCAGCTAGAGTTACAGTTGATTTAAGCGTCGAGATAATATTGAGGTAGGTTGACAACATGGTCGTCGCAAAAGAAAAAAATTTTTTAGATGACCTCGTAGGTAATCATCGACCAATAACAGTATGCTAGATTATGAAAGAAAGAGAAAAAGAAGAAGAGTCGGAAAGATTGCTCTCAAAATTGTCGCACGTGTTTCTTTTTTTTTTTTCCTCGAGTAAGATGCACATATTGCATGCGAGTTTTGTGAGAAACAAAAAATTTTCAGGTGGAACGAGCGGCATCGGGGGTGGCATGGGCGCCTCCGTCGCCACTACCCCCGCTATGGATTTCTGCCATCACGAGCCATGCATGATGCATGGTAAATGCGTGTCGCGGCAGGATCGCTACGAGTGCCACTGTTACGCCCGATATTCCGGCAACAACTGTCAGATTGACAATGGTAGACTTCGTCGATATCTCGAATATGCGGGGTTTTACACGTATGTGGGGCGAGCGGATTCATACCCAACGCGCGCGTTAAACGGCAATGTTACGTCACGTAATTATGCTGTGACGAGAAAATATCGTCCTGTCGTCGTACATTTGCATTTTCATGTTTTATGGAAAGATTGCAAAATCAAATTAAAGTTAAATTAAGATATAAATTAATATTTTAACGTACGTGAAATATTAATTGAGAATTAAATGCAAATTAAAGTACGAAAGTGAAAATATAAACGAGACAACAAAAGATAATTTTTTAAATATAGTTCAATATGACATATATTTATATATTTTTGAGCGTATATTATTGTAGAAAGGTATATTTATCACAAATTAAAAAATGAAATTAATTTTGAGAAATAATTTCTTATATTTTTATATAATTAGAATGTGTACGCGTAAACGCTGCGTTTGGGTATAAAATACGCATTATTTTTGCCATTGATTTTCGTACATCATAAATATATTCTTATTTTGCTTTGAAACAGCTTGTAGAAACTTATAGAAACGCTTTTTGCCTTGCATTCCAACCAGCCTTTGCTTTCAAATCATGCTTACTCAATTACTTGTTTTTAATTTTTTACCTCTCAAGAAATCGCTTCAAAGTTAAGTAAAATAAGTTACTTTGTGAAAAATTGCGTAATTGAACGTGGCATATATTTTCAGCAATCTTATTTTTCTATTTAGTAATTTCGTCAACTAATAATTATTTATAATTTACATTTATAGTATTTTTACATTTATAGTAATGTACTTACAATTTACCTTTATTTTTACAAATATAGATATAAATATAACAAATATAATTAAAAAAAGAAATATGATTGTTTATTTTTGCATGCAATTAATATTATTGCAACTAATATCATTGCGACTAATCGTCCCAGATTTTCTTTTTTTACCAAGAAAGTATCTTTAACTGAGTATCTTAAATGTTTTTCTTAGGTCCGCCCTGTCAGACTGGCCCTTGCCGCAATGGCGGTACTTGCAGCGAGGATTCGCGCGGTGATTTCAGTTGCACCTGCAAGCCCGGTTTCACCGGCAATTTTTGCGAATCTCAACTGGGAGTGCGATTGTGCGAGCAGAATCCGTGTAGAAATGACGGTATTTGTTTAGCGCTGACAGACAACGAATACAAATGCCAATGTCAGGCTGGTTGGACTGGAAAGAACTGCGAAATTAATATCAACGAATGCGCTTCGAATCCGTGCAAGAACGGTGGCATCTGCATCGATGGAATTAATAATTATACCTGCAGATGCGACAGGACCGGGTGAGTCCTTTAAGCATCTTATTTTTAAGAATTTAAATTTTAAATTGCAATCTTTACCTCTCATTTACTCCCTCAATTTTCGTTTTTATGGACAACCTATATTTTTTCTTCATTGATTTGTAAAATTTCAAAGCATCTTAAATTTTACGGAAGTAAAAACTGTACAAATTCTTAGATTTTTATTTTGTACATATAATGATATGTGCATCTCGAACGCTCTTCATTTTTTTCCCCTTCAGCTACGAGGGTGTCAATTGTGACGTAGACATCGACGAGTGTCAGGCAAACCCGTGTCTGAACAACGGCGTGTGCTACGATTATTACGGCGCGTACATCTGCCACTGTCCAACGGGCTTCGAGGGTCAGAATTGCGAGCTTAATCTGAACGAGTGCTTATCAGGACCTTGTGCGAACGGCGGTGAGTGCATCGACGATGTGGGCACTTATCACTGCGAATGTCTTTCGGGATTCACGGGTCGCCACTGCGAACTGAGGGGTCTCTGCGAAAATGCGGCTTGTCCACCCAATAGCATCTGCGTGGAGGATGCTCATGGGCCACAATGCGTCTGCAACCCCGGCTTTATGGGTAATCCACCCAATTGCACTGTCAACTACTGTGCCAGCAACCCCTGCGCCAATGGTGGCACTTGCATCAGCGGTCAGCATGGTTTCAATTGCACCTGCTTGCCAGAATGGACAGGTAAAAGTTAATCGAAGTTGATAGTATTTACTTGTTGTTGTTGTAAAATCTATCTTTCTTTCCCTAACATTGACGCGAATATGATCCGTTTGATACATCATCAGCTCATAAATGTGTTCTCTTTTTTATAAATGTAATTTTTATTACTTTTATAATTAGCTTAATTATAATTGTATTCACAATTTTTTTTCTTTTACAAATTTCTTTTTAACTGTGAAACAGGTTTTATTACTATCTGCAATTTACGGCTGTAAATGAGAGATTTTTTTTTAGTTAGATTTAATTTAACTCATCATATTAATTTTTCGAAACATTTAGAATTTTCTTTTTAAAAGAGAGCGATATTTTTATAGGAAAAAATTGCCAGATTAACGTAGACGAGTGCCTGTCACAACCGTGTCAGAATGGCGGTACCTGCATTGACCGTGTCAATGGATACACTTGTAATTGCACCAGAGACTTTATGGGTGATAATTGCGAACAGGAATATGATGCGTGTGTCATAAATCCTTGTCAGAACAATGGTACCTGTACACTGATACTAAGATCAAAGAAAGAATTCGTTTGCGAATGTCCACACGGTTTTGAAGGCAAGGTATCGTAAACATTATGATACAAATATATAAATATATTTAAGCTTTATTTACATAAAATATATAGATTTTATGTTATATATGTGATTTCAAAGCCAGAGTGTAAGATAAATTCAATACGATGTAATTCAAGGTGTGCGACGTGAATATCGATGATTGTCTAGGCGTGGTATGCCCGAATAACAAGCAGATCTGCATTGACGGTATCGCTGGTTACGAATGCAAATGTCGCGAGGGCTACAGGGACCCCGATTGCACATTGATTGTAGATCACTGTGCGACGAAACCGTGCGGTAACAACAGTACGTGTGTCGACCTCGGTGAGCACGGCTTTGAGTGTAAATGCATGGAAGGCTATCAAGGTAGGTATTATCGAATCTGAGGCAATAAAATTACTTGCAAAATTGTTTCAAGAATTTTTTGGAAGTTTCGAAAAATTATTTCGAGACGTTCTATTTAATTATTAACATATCCTTTCATTTATTATTATGCTTTACGATTCCATGTAAATTATCTCTTTGAAAGTTTTATCTCTTTGAAAGAGAGAGAGCAGCAGTTTAAATTATTCTGGTTTATACCTTATACTTTTAATTAATATTTTTTAATTACATTTTTTAAATTTAATTACAATTTATCTCATATTAATTTTATTCTACCATTTTATCTTATCATACTGTAATTACATTAGAAATATGCATTTGTATTTATTATTTGTATTTGTATTTATTAAAAAACAAATTTTTATAACTGTATTATCAACAAAAAAAAAATAAATAAATAAATAAAATAATATTTCTAAGATTTTCTATTGCAAAGATGGAAACGTAATTGTTGAATATTATCTGCAGGTGAATACTGCGATCTTGATATAGACGAATGCAACTTGCCCGGTAATTCCAAGTTGTGCAATAACGGTATCTGCGTCAATACTGAGGGTAGCTACAACTGTTTCTGTCGACCGGGCTTTTCTGGTGATCATTGTGACATCAACATCGACGAGTGCCTGTGCAGTCCGTGCAAGAATAATGCCACATGTCTCGATGGCGTCAACATGTTTCAGTGTCTTTGTCAACCTGGTTATACTGGCAAGACCTGCGAGATAGATGTGGATGAGTGCGACAGCAATCCATGTCATAATGGAGCGCAATGTGTGAACGGCGTAGCATCGTATACCTGCATATGCCCAGCTGGTTTTCTCGGCGCCAATTGCGAGATCAATGTCGACGAGTGCGAATCGTCACCTTGCATGAATCAAGGAAAGTGCATCGATGGCGTGAACGATTATGTCTGTGACTGTAGCGATACCGGTTTTGAGGTAGAGTTTATTTTAGCTTGAAATTATGTACACGAAGAAATTTTTTTATAAATATTTTTCTCTTCAAATCTTATTTCTCATCTTTGAAGAAATTTATTATCATTTATTATCATTACCATTTATTATCACTAAAATTTAATTTCTTGAAATATATAACAATTTTTTGCGGTTTTATTATATTTAAGCAACGTTTTTATGTTATTTGAATTTCATTTTATATATAATATAATTTCAAAAATTTTAAGAAATTTAATTTTTTAATTACACTTTAAAGTTTCACCAACTTCAATTTTTAGGGTCCACATTGCGAGAATAATATTGACGAATGTCTGTCACGACCATGTATAAACGGTGGACTATGTCTTGATGGCATCAAGAATTATAAATGTCAATGTTATGCCGGTTACACTGGCAAGAATTGTGAGGTGGATATAAACGAATGCGAAAGTTCGCCTTGTCAGTACAATGGCACTTGCCTCGAACGGTCAAATAAGGATCTTTACAAGAGTGAGGCCTTGAATTTACCCGCGATCTTTACGCAGGAATTCAGTTACGCGAATGCCAGCGGGTGAGTCTTCTCTGAAATAAATTTCTTCAATAGTCTCTGATTTTTTTTTTTTTTTTAATTTAGAGCCACTGTTTTTCAAATCTTTTTTATTAATTTTAATATCAATTTTGAGTACATCTTATTACTACTACTTTCAAAGTTCCAAACCAAATAAAAACTAAGTTCTTAAAATCTCGACAGGTATGAATGCCTCTGTGTGCAAGGTGTCACCGGAAAAAACTGTGAGGTAAACATCAACGAGTGCGACAGCAATCCTTGCGGTCCAGGTACCTGCATGGATCGTATCGGCGGCTATACCTGCGACTGTGACGAGGGTTACGAAGGAGATCACTGCCAGCACGAGATCGACGAATGCAAGAGATACACCCCCTGCGAACATGGGGTATGCACTGACGCTAAGGCTGACTATTTCTGCACTTGCGAGCCGGAATACGGTGGTAAAAATTGTTCGGTGAAGCTGATGGGCTGCCAAGGCAATGCCTGCCAGAACGGTGGTACTTGCTGGCCTTACCTAGTGGACGAGACCATCCACAAGTTTAACTGCACTTGTCCTAACGGCTATCACGGCGAAGTGTGCGATTATGTAAGTATTTTTATTTTTTATAAAATTAACGACCAAAATTAACGACTCTTGAAGTTAAAGAATTTATAATAGGAAGAAAGTAGAGTAATTGTAGAGAGATGTTATTGTATTACAAAAGTGTTTTTCATTCACGCTTAATTATATATGCTTTATCGCACCCGTTAACTCTTTTCGAAGCGTTACTGGCGGAAGAAGGTGCGTAAATCGATTCCGTCATATAAACGGTTTTTATAAACATATTATGATAAGAGTTACTCGACAAATTCACAGGTGACAACGATGTCTCTAAGCGGCAGCTCGTATGTTCTGGTGAACACCACGCGCGACGAAGGCTATGATATCCAGTTTCGCTTTAGGACCACTCTGCCAAACGGGCTTCTAGCGATTGGTAGAGGTGTGACCATTTATATTCTCCAGTTAGTGAACGGCAAACTCAATATACATTCAAGTATATTGAATAAATGGGATGGAGTTTTCGTCGGTAGTGGACTCAATGACTCCAATTGGCAGAAAGCATTCGTGGCTATCAACGCAACTCACCTTGTTCTCTCGGCCAACGAAGAACAGACTATTTATCCCATCAGTCCTAACGAAGGGTCTAATTCATCGAATCACACGTCCTTCCCCACAACTTTTGTGGGAGGCAGTCATATTAGCTCCTTGAGCTTCCTGAGAAGATTATCCCGCTTACCCTCGTTCACTTTCTTCGTCGGCTGCATGGAAGATGTTGTCATCAACGGTGAATGGGTATGTCAATTTATTTTTATTTATCTCAGTTTCTATGACATTTAAAATCTCAAACTTTTTGCTTTCAAACTATCAATTCTGATCGTCAATCTGCAATTTTTTAATCTGCTCTCAATTTCCAAATTTTAATCGCATTGCCTTAAAAATCTTTGCAACAATGTTTGACGTCTCAACAATGTACCTTAGGTCTATTCAGGCACCACATCAAAAACTGTAAATATGGAGGATGTAGAGCCGGGCTGTCCTCGCGAAGCTCAGTGTTCGCCGAATCCTTGCAAAAATGGTGGTCACTGCACTGATCGTTGGCGCGATTTCTACTGCAAGTGCGAACGTCCTTATCTTGGTCACACTTGTCAATACAATATGACTGCTGCTACTTTCGGATATGAAAACATCACGAATGGCTACGTAACTGTGAGAGTCAACGATGCGGCCAGGCGCACCGTCAGCTCGGTCGTTGACATTTCTATGTTCATTCGCACGCGAGAGAGCCGCGGTGATATCTTCTATTTGGGCACGGAACCGGAAATTGATCAAAAGCCGCAAGAAAAGACTTACATAGCGGCACAGCTGGAAGGCGGGGAATTGCTCGTCAGAATCCAATTTAATGGTACAGAAGCTTACACTGTCGGCGGCGTGAAGCTCAATGATGGAAATAACCATCTGATCCAAGTGGCGAGGAACGTCACTCTCGTCCAAGTGAAGATCAACGGCACTGAGTACTTCCGCAAGACTATCAGTGCTACAGGAGATCTGAACGTGACTGTTCTCTATCTGGGAGGATTACCGCAAACGTCGCGGTATATTCGCCAAGTTGATAGCAGGCAGATGGAAGTGCAACAAGCGCCGCAAGTTAATTTTAAGGGTATCATTCAAGATGTGCAGATATCGAATGGCACAAGGACAATGGTTGTGGAATTCTTCCCGTTAAAGGTAATTGATGATTACTTTTTAAAACGTTTATATCTGTAAGTAACTATTATCTTCTTTCAGGCACAAGACATTCCTGCACCTATTCAATTCGGCAATATTTCCTTCGATCCTGAAAAAGTCCTCGAGGGCGTAGTGTCGGATGACGTATGCGTGAGCAGCCCATGCAATCACAACGGTACGTGCCACGTAACGTGGAATGACTTTTGGTGTCAATGTCCGCGTGGTTACACCGGCAAGACCTGCCAGGAAATGGAATTCTGCCAATTGCAAGATTGTCCGGCGGGATCACGCTGCCAGAATCTTGACGATGGTTACGAATGCATCGCCAATGCCACCTTTGACGGTATCTCCACCGCCTTTACGTACGTGTACAGTCATGCTACGGATGCTGTCAGCGACCTGCCACTCAACACTATTGAAATTACCTATCGATCCAACACCGGTGGCACGCTACTTCACATGGCGCCTCACATGGGCGACCAACATTTCACTCTGTCCGTCTTCAGAGATATCGTTACCGTATCCTGGCGACTCGATATAGAGAATCAGGGTATTATTTCTTTCGGCAAGAGTCAACCCGACGGAAATTGGACTTCGCTGCTCATCAGACTAAACAACAACTCCATGGAATGTGGTTATGCCAATCCTACTGAGGAGCAGCCTCACGTGAGTCCCAATTTCAGTTTCCAGCTGTGGTACGATCTACTAGCAGAAGGAACAGTCACCCTCGGTGGGCTTTCCTCCACCTTGTCTGATAGGCATACTTACGTCACTGTTGGATCCAAACATGAGAGAAGAAACGGGGTCGAGGGCAATAGCGTGGATTACAACGAGCATAGGCTAACAACCGTTATGCCGCCACATAGTATGATGTCCGGTGCGTATAATATTTTAATATAAAATTTTAATCGACTGTAAATGTTATTAAAAATATAATATAAAATAAAAGATAATATTAATATTTAAAATCTTTAAATTTTCATATTACTTTTAATATAGAATTGGTTGCTCTTCTTCTTTCTCTTTTTTGTTATATTATTTAAGCGCTTTTTCTTGGAACCAGTGAATTATTCTTTTTTCTCTGCATGCAGGAGAGCCGTTTAAGGGCTGCCTTGGCGAAGTACGCATTGGCAGCATGTTGTTGCATTATTTCACGTATGAGGAGGTTTACCAGAATGCAAACTTCACTCCGTTGGAGTTTCTGGAGTTACAAATCAATGATAATTCCACTCATCGCGATAGCATCGGCTGCCAGTTATGCTTTGACACCGACTGCAAGAATGATGGTTACTGTTTCGACAAGGCCAACAGCTATGTGTGCGAATGTCCGGCAGGCTATGCTGAGGACGATTGTTCCTTTAATATTGACGAGTGTGTTGAGAGCAAGTGTCAAAACGGTGCGACTTGCGTCGATGGTATCGCTAATTACACTTGCGTGTGTAAGAACGGCTGGCAGGGATGGCTGTAAGTATTTTGTCCAGAAAACAATAATTTACGAATAATAATTGATAAATTTACTATTAATGATATTAGTAATAAATTTACAATCAACATCACATGATGTCAACAGATGTAAAAAAATTTGTATACTGATATAAAATCTCCAAGTCCATTCTTATCAACTTATCACATCAAAAGATTACTTACGTACACACATCTTAATAACAACAGTAATGCGAGATAAATTCCATAAAACTGTATTCTTCGACGAAGTGAAGTGAATGCGACACTCCCTTATCTATTTCTATCTGGTTACAGATGCGATAGCGACATTAACGAATGCGTGACTCTGAGTCCGTGCCAACATGATGGCGTTTGCGTGAATCTACCGGGCTTGTTCAGATGCGAATGTCCCGATCAATTCACTGGTGAACTATGCGAGAGCTTCCGTCTAATTACTTGCGAGAACGAGCCGTGTAAGAACGGCGCGACTTGCGTAGACGTGCCGAACCCAAAGACGGGTAACAACTTCACCTGTAACTGCATGCCTGGCTACGACGGTCCAACCTGCGACACGCCCTATTGTATCAGCAACAAGTGTCAAAACGGGGGCAGATGCATCTTTTTATATCAGGTAATCCTCCTCCTCCTCCTCCTCCTCCTCCTCACTGCGCCTTTGTATTTTATTCTGGAACTTCGTAGTTTGAAAAGTCCTGAATTATTATTATATAATCGGAGACTTTCTTTTAAATTTTTTTAATTAGAAGTCTCTTGAAGTTACTACTGAAATTGTAAAAGTTATAAATGATAAAATTTTTTATTGAATCTATTTTTAAATTCTGGAATCTTCTTTTTAAAACTTTAAACTTAAATCTTAGAAGTCTTGAAAATCTTTAAATTCTTTAATTTCTTGATTTTAATTTGTATTTCGAGTTTATAATCCTACAGTTTCTCAAATTCTCAAAGATGACTTTGTTTTTATTGTTTAATCATTGTATAATTATTATTACCTATAACTCCCTATATAGACTCCAAAATGCACTTGTCCTCTTGGTTACACTGGCATGTACTGCGAGACCAACATCGATGACTGCGCACCAGATTCTGATGGCAACGTTCCTTGTAAAAATGATGGCAAGTGCTACGATGGAGTGAACAAGTTTGTATGCGACTGCCAAGGCACCGGATATACCGGAGACGATTGTTCCATCGACGTTAACGAGTGTCAAGAATTAGAGATCGACTGCGGACGTGGCACGTGCGAGAATCTGCCTGGTATCTATCAGTGCGTTTGTGAGCCTGGCTTTTGCGGCTACAATTGCGCCATGAGAAATCCTTGTATTCACGAGGTGAATACTTTAATCCTTAAGCCAAAAGGAAAAAATAAAAAAATATATATATTTATTGATTACGTCATAATGTTTTTATTCGATTTTTTTATTTAGGTTTATTGTCAGAACGGGGGTACATGCGAGTGCGGTAATGATGGTGGATATATATGTCGATGCACTCCTGATTATAGAGGACAAAATTGTACAGAGGTAAGATAAAATTCGAGAATTTTAAAGTGCATGTATTTAGAAATTTCAAGCTGTGAAGTTGTATAATTTGTCTACCAGTCGTGGCTCAATAAGAAATGCACAAAATATTTATAATGTATTGTCATAATTCTACAGGAAATATAGTTACGCAAATATTGAAAATAAAATTATTGAGAGTAATTTTCTACAATTCTACAATTCTATAAATTTATTTATTTCTGGATAAATCAATAATAAATAATTGTTTTCAGCCGGAAAATAATTATCGCTTAGGTAGTCAAGCCCTCGATATAGCGGTGATCGTTGGCCCAATTGTGGGCTGCCTTCTCCTGATTGCCATCGTATCCCTTATAGCGCTCTTCATGATGGCTAGAAAAAAGCGTGCAACACGTGGCACGTACAGCCCGAGTGCTCAAGAGTTCAGCAATCCAAGAGTAGAGATGGATAATGTAATGAAGCCTCCGCCGGAGGAAAGATTGATCTAATCGAATGACGATCGGAAGTATATAATTAGGTAATGCGAGTGAATTTCGATATATGGAAGTTGCTTTTTGAAAATATAGATTTCATGTAAAAGCAGAGAGAGTAATAAGAATAAAATAGAGTAGTTTCTTTTTTTGAAGCTAAATTGATAAAAAAAAAAAAAAAAAAAGAGAGAGATAGAGGATCTACGATGGGACGCCGAAGTCAATTTGTATAATTGGTTTATTTAATTAGAAATATCGTTGTTTCTAAAATTCTATTTAGATATAGATTTAATCCTTTGTAAATGTAAATATTCCATATATCGAGAGTTATTTGCGTAGCCTAGTCTTCCGAAAATGTGATTCACTTGCAACATTGCAACGTTTTGCAACTGAAAACACTCAGATCGCTCGATGAACAGCTAAGTCGATGACGTGTGAAACAGTTATTCATCGCGTCTTCTAGTCCTCGCTGTTTTATCGTTACAAAAAGAATAGACGAATTAGAAGGAATTTACTGTAAGATTACATTTCTTATATCCTTTGCAAATCAATTAGAAAATTTCTGTGAAATCCTTTTAATTCGTTAGTTGAATGAAAAGAATCGTGTAGACAACGATTCTAAGATTAATAATAAATTTAATAATAAAAGTTTTCGTATCAACACATTTTTCGACGGCATGCTTGCCAAGGAAAAATAATTATCAATCAAGTGAATTAGGAAATTTGAACACGTTGGACTTATCAACATTTGTTTCGAGTTTTTTAAGTAATGTATAGAATGTCTCAGAGAATATATTTTAACGAATATATTTTATTGCATGCACGAATATATTTCCTAAAAATTTGTATTCTAGAAACAAAAATTGCAATTTTTTTATATAATTGACTCCAAGGGACCAATAATAATGTTCCGAGATTCAAGAATTCAAGGATATGGAAATCTAAGATTTTTACAAATTTGACGAGCTCTAAAAATTAAGAATTTAAAAAATTCGAGATTCCAAATCTAAGAATTCTAAGAATCAAAAGGCACAAAAAAGCAAGGAAAAAATCAAATGAAGTTTAAAATGTAAGATTTTTTTAAAGGATTAAAAGGAAAAGGTTCTCATCGAATAATAATGAAAAAAGAATGATTTATTTCTTTTTTTTCTCTCTCTAAGACACTCTATAAATAATATGCGTAAAATAGATCGTGTAGATTATGATGAAGTGTACTTAATGCTCTCAGAAGTGTCCTTAAGGCGTTAAGCAATACTCGAAGGAGAAGAATCCGAGCAAACAGACCCGTCCATTTTAGTGCCTAATCTATATCTTACTTAAAAAGATATTATTTATAAGCCGTGATGCATGCAAAAGCGATAAAGAAAGAAGAAATAGATAAAAGAAAATCGAGACGATATTTCAAAAAGATGTATGACTCAAACACATACGATCTCGAGAATAATGCATAATGTTTTTACGCTTGCAAAAGAATGGATGAATTAAAGGAATTTTGCATAAAAAAATTGTTCTATAAATTCAAATTCTTAATTTACAATTAAGATTTATTTTTTATTACATTTTGCATTCATCTAATTTAATTTTTTAATTTGTCAATTTTCCCTCAAATTTAATTTAATTATAATTTTTCTTTATTCAATCTATTTGATTTTTTTTTTTAGATTTCATTAACTCCATTAACGTTTGGTTATATCTTACTTTTAGTAATATTTATTTTTTATTTGTAAATTTATTTGTTAAATTTATTATCTAGCTCGATTTTAAATGATTATCTCGCTTTTTAAGTACAAAAGTTAATTAAAACTTTTGTTAATTTAGTTATGATAAAATTCTTTTAATTTGTCTATTTTTATGTGGGATTATTTACATTAAGTCTTAAATATCGTCAAGTAGTAACACGTATTCCAATTTACTGTAAAAAAATGTCGATGCTGTCGAGCATTTCCGACGAGAATAAGAGAAGAAAAAAATCTGATCTGCTCGGGAAAACTCACATTATCGTCGCGTCTGTTAATTTTGTACATAGATATAGCTTATAAGCCGAAAATATTATTAACGATTTTATCATGTTTAGGATTTTATATGACTATTAGATATTTAACAATAACGAACGTATTAATCGATACGTACTTATACTACCACGACCAAAGTAGCGATGAGACGATATCTTATAAGATTTTACTCTGTAAAAATCATCTCGCAATTTTATAAGCGTTTGATTCTTCATTTATATAGCATTTGTGTTCAAGACTGAGTTTCCAGCGTCTGAAATATAAGAGAAATAAAAAAAAATAGAGACATATATATCGAATATATATATATATATGTATACATATATATTCTATGTATATATACATGTGTTCAAAGAAGTGAACATAGATTGTATTAATTCCATTTTTTTAATTAATTTCTTTTGTTACTTTGCATTGAATGTTTCGATTTATATCGAAACATGTAGGAAAAGTCCAAATGTATAGTTTAGGCAAATTAATAATTATCTCTCTTTTACTTTTCGAAACAATTCCGTGCAAAATGATTCATGCACGTTTTTATTTCGCAGAAAATAATCTAGAACTGAGAGAATAAGTAAGATTTGACCGCGAGCGTTTTATTCGATACGACCATGATGAATTGAGGTGTAAGGATACAGCGCGTTATAAGTAGGTATAGCAAATCCAAACGGACGACTAAATGTACAAAATGAATAAATATATATAAACGTACGAATTGACTAACGTATCAATAAATATGTGTCTTTATTACTTCATAAAAATACAGAAGTTATAAAATAATATATAGAGTAAACAAGTTCTAATTGATAAAATTTTTTAAAAATATAAGTATAATAAGCTAAAAATTCAATTCAAATATTTAGAATTAAAACTCTTCAATCAGCTAGAAATAAAAATTGGAGTAAATTGAGCAATCGTTAAATCCAGCTTGTGCTCTTGCCATTAATTTTGTTTAACTTATTACGCGTTATTTTGTCGAAGAATAAAAGTCCAGCAGCGCGTTCAATACTCTCTGGTGGCACCTATTAAAAGATGAAAATCTTATAATACAATTTATTTTTTGTAATATATATTAATATATTTAATAAATTTAACATATCGTTTATTTTTTAGGCAGATTCTAATAATTTTAATAATTATAAGCTATTCTATAATTTATTCGATAATTTAACTATGTTTATGCTGCGATATACTTGAATTTAAATTTATACGTACACAAGAGAATGAAATACATCTTAAAAAAGCTAGTAACAAATCCTATAAATATCCTATATTTGTTACAGCTTTTTTAATATTTATTTCATATTTTATAATTTTTTAAAAAAAGAAACATTACCTGAAAATTAGTAAGCGGTGCATTATCGTCAATTGGTGCATTCGGCATCACAAAAGCTTCCATTTCAAACTTGCCGTCATTAGTTTCACCAACAATAACTTTATAAAAATGTGTAGGTACCGCTACATGATTCGCACCTATTACTTCATAACGAACATATTTCTTTCCATCTGCTTCTTTTCTATAAATAAAAAAGTAATAAAAGTATAAAATTTATTATAATACTGATTTCAAAATAATATATGAAGAAAAGGGGCAACACATGATAACAACAGTTATGTAATAATAATAGAAAAATCAAATATTAAAAAGTTAATTAATAATAATAGATGAAATATAATAATAAAGAAAACCAAATTTAAAGCTATTAGCTAGTAAACGCACTTGGGAAGATATAATGGCCCTGTGCACACGTAAACATCCTTGTAGATATTAGTCAATTTTCGAACATGTTTTTCTAATCTGTTCCAGGAATCTCTGTTGAAGCCCTTTCCGATTTGTGGTGCCATATTGGAGAGAAAAAAGGTTTGCTCCATGTGCTTTTGCTCCATTTTATGATTTCCAGCTGCAGCCAGATGACCACGATCATAGCCACTCCCCTTATAGTCTGTGTTCTCTGATCTGTCGGCATTATCAAAATTAAGATTAACTTCGGCAGATTAATTTAGTTCAGTATAAATTAAAGTAGTAAATTATTCTTTTAAGTTTCTTACAAATAGTTTAACAATTATTATGTAAATTTTGCATTTCCTCACCTGAAAAAAGGATGTATGCTCTGATCGGGCTTAAACTCGCACTTGGAACGGTTTACTTCAGTATTGTACTGCAGTCTCTCCTTGGTCAAGTGCTCAAACACCCAATGTGCGACTCTGTTTCGCCTATCGTAAGACAATACGAAATCCTCGTACGACCTGACATGATCCAACCCGGGAAAACCAAATTTCATAATCTGCCGCCAACACAATATGGTGCCAACAATAGAATTATTGTGAAATTATTTCTTCTATTTGTTCCCACTGAATCAATCTGGAGGTTAGTAATCACCCTTGATTTGACCCTTAACTTTCACCCACCTGCGACACCCTCATAGCGGTCGAGGACACTTTGGAGCCCATGTTGTGATTGTTTTCGGCAGGTACTAGAGGAGTAGCCGCCGAAACCGTACCAAACAGAGGTAAACCCGGCATATTCCGGATTTGTGACGCTGACAGCCCGTCTGTTTCATTGTCTTTCGAATATCGCCTCTGTTCGGAGAACTTGCCTAGATACCAACCTCCCAAACCTACACTGGTTAGAGCAGTTAAATTAAATGTTACCCGACTTATACCGTTCATGTTATACTCTGCTGCTACTCTCCCACGTGATTGTCGTTGTTGCGAGAAAGGAAAAATACATTCGATATAGCCTGACATGAGAAATTGACTGAGGTCTCAGATCAGGCTAGGTAAGCACGTGCCACTTTGACATATCGGAAAGAATTTTTTTTTTTTATTAAATAAGTTTGGATTTTTTGTATTAATTAGGAGATATTAAAGTTGTATCACATTTTTTCTTCTTACAGTTACACGAAAAATAAAACAAGGCAATTATTCTTTGTCTTTCCCAGATTTCTTAAAGAAAGTTTTTTTATTTACAGTGACATTCTTAAAAACAGAATGTGTCTTATGTACAGTGATTCGAAATTTACGTCACGAACACAATTCTAATTTAGGCCAGTATTCATAATCAGTTTTTATATTTAAGATCGTCTTAAATAAGCTCATATAGCTCATACTATCCTATTGGTTGGAATGTTATCTTAAGACGATAAATATAAGAACTGACTATGAATACTGGCCTTAACATAAATTGCTCTATGCTGCAATATGATACAGTATTTAACAGTGTTTAGTATAGACTATTTAGATTTTTATGAGATCTCAACTGAAAGATAAAAAATGTATTCGAGAAATAGGACAAATATAACACAATTTGAATTATTTAATTACTAAAATAATGTAATCCAATTTTAATCCAATTTTACTTAAAAAATAAATATTCAGAATCAATAGTTTTCTATGAAAAAAAAAAAAAAATTCACTGATTCAAATAAGAAAAGAAACATATTATTCAAACTGATAAATAATTTAAATTAAAAATTGTCTTAATTTTCCTAAAAATTTGTCATGACATTAAACAGTATTTGACTATTAAACAATTTGATTCTATTTCCCTTGTGACATTAGAAACGTTCATTAGAAATCTCATGACATAATATTTAATCACTATTATTCTCATCGGAATCCTCTACTAAGATAGTATTATGACCAGGTAACATTCGTGGGTCAAAAGTATCCTGAAAACATTTCTGGAATACTAATCTTGCTCTCTTGGTCACTTGCCGTGACGGTGATCGCGGTACACTCTCATCCAGGGCTATGCAATCTCTTACAACTTCTACTTCATTGTTGTCGTTCTCTTCCTCACTAGTTGATTTCCTTTTTGTAATATTGGAGAATACTGAATTTATCAATTTCCGCTTATTCTCTGAAATTTTACTGCCAGTCGTTGAAGATGTGCTGGTAGGATTGAACATAACAGAACGATGATTCTGTTCTGATATATGCAAACTTTTTTCTCGAACGTCGTTTACAGAATTATTTTCTTTCGCTGAAACAACATTCGCAGCATTCTTATTTTGGTTGAATATTTTGTCTACTTGATTTTTCTCTTTTGTTACTCTTTTCGACGTATCATTGACTTTAGATTTGTCAGATTTCTTTATTCGACTCGAAGATTTGTTAGTGCCTCTGGACGTACTCCTCGAAGAAGTGTTTTTTTTTCGAACAGATTGTATATTCCTAACGACAGATGTATCTGACTGGCTATCACAATCTAAGATCAAAGTTGATAATAATAAATTTGTTTCGAAAGCTTGACTCTTCAGGGTAAGCAATATTGGTCTGAAAAATATTACACATAAGAAATGAACAATTAATTTACAGAAATATAAACAAATCAAAATCTTATATTATCAGTATATAAAAATATATATTGGTATTTTAATCATCTATATATTACAATATTTACTTAATGCTAAATAAAAATGCTTGAGAATTCAATGTATAATACCTTCCTGCTGTTTCAAAATTTGCAGTGATTGGAATACCCACGCTTTCGCTGAAAATGAGTGAAGCTCTGAATTCTTTTAAGCAGAATGTGATGCTTGTTTCATTGCCAATTGTATAGCGATCAAATTCCCCGATTCCAAGTGCCAGCTGGGTGCGTGTAGTATTTACCATGACTGTAATGGATGACTGTAGTGTTTAGCAATAATATATTAATTATTACATTATGTATTTTATTAACATTTTATTTATATTTATTCCTAATATACTAAGATGTATACTATGACTGACACATTTGATTTACCTGATGCATCATCTATATAATTCCTAAGTAGCAGCTTGTGTGGCGTTACTTCAAGCGTTATTTCAATCTGATTTTGTGGAAAATTTTGCAGAGCATCCATTAATATTCGAGCCCGTGATGTCAGTTGATTAGGCATACCAGTTGTACTGTATGATGCCTGCGTAATAGTTTCATTATCCAATACAATTGATAGTTCAAATAAAAAGTTGATCCTTGAATACATGTTTTTTTATAACATTGACAAATTACATTTATCTCTAAAATTTGCTGACATTTATATTTAGAATATTTAGAGATGTTATAATTAATATAATTAATCTTTCTTAACATATAAAATGGCTATTAAATTGCATCCAAGGATCATATGTAATAAAAAGAACGATTTAGTATACTTGCAACTTGTCAGAATCCAAAATAGGTGACAAATAGGCCTTGTTGATACCATTTTTGTATTTCAAGATAAACACAAGATTGCTAGCATTTACCTCTAAAAGAATATGACAAGTCTCCACTTGCTTGTCTAATGTATGTGCAGATTTGAAGATTGTCATTGCACTCTGCAAATTGTAGATTGAAAATCATATAAATAAATCTAACTAAAATAGATATTACCCTCATTGAAATTTTACACCTCTGTGCTTCTTCTTCCAAGAGATCTCCGAGAGCATAATAAGAGAAGAAATTTTTGTGAAATATGAAGTCAGAATATGCCGATTTTGCCATGTTGACTGTGCGAAAAGAAATAGCCTCTTGTTGTGGAATTACATACATTTCATCTCCAATTCTCGCCAGCATATGTATTGCCCTTGCCAAGACTGTAAGAAACATTAATTAACAATTGATACAGAAAATTTTTTCTGATACACGTTAAAGTTAAAAAAAAATTATCTAGTTTTTTGTAAGTATGTAATAATGTCTGACATATACTTTTTCACTATAAATAACATATATGGAATAAAACAAGTAAGTGTAATAAATAAAATTAGAAAACATGGGTTAAATTGACAATTTTTGTATGCACCGCAAAATTGTAATTCCGTAATTTATTTATGTAACCTAAATTAAGAAAACATACTTTTGACATTTCCGCCGGGTATGATGCATTTCATGTCAACGTATTTTTTATCTTATACGCGACTGATATTTCGAATAATATAAAGTGATTCTCGATTTAATTAAGTCTTTCTTAATAACAATTGCTTGAACTTTCGAACTTTTACGCGCGGCCATAAACGCAATAATAATAATTTCGATTGTGTAAGGTTAAGTCATAGATGAAAGAAACATTAAAGATCCGCAACTGCGAACAAAATTTTACATTACGAATAAATCGATATCTCTTTGTCAAGAAATTTATAAATTTATAGTTATTATTAATAAAAAAAATGTATTAATGTGTATAAATATATATATATATATATATATATATATATATGTATACTTAATAATTAATGTAATAATATAACACTCAAGGAATTAAATTGTCTACAAATATAAAATACAAAATAAATTTAGTTATTAAATTAAAGTTTCAAGTAGAAATAGCGCAAAATGAGTATTCAAGTATTACGATATTTGAGATACGATATATTTCAATAATCATTTTAATAATCTTCCGCTACGTCACTGATTGTCACGTACACTTCCGGTGTAATGTTTGACATTTCTGCCTTCTGTGCATCGTATTATAGTATTTGTCACTATCGCAAGTATTGCAATATATATTAAATTAAGGATTTAATTACAAAAATCATGGTAAGAAATGCAAAGATAATCTTTAAATATATTAAAAATCGGAAACTGATTGTTTTGTTAGTAATCTAACCTCATTGGCATTTTCAGTTTAGATGTAATTTTACATGTATTGCTTCATAATTTTTATAACATTAGATTTAGAGTGTAACAAAAATTTTTATCATAATTATATATGTATTTATAAACAATTATTTAATATATAATTTTATATTTAAAAATCTTTGTTTTGTTAAAGGTATTTACAGAAATATACTTTTTTACAGCTTGTGTTAGTCCTAGGAGATTTGCATATTCCGCATAGATGTAGCAGTCTCCCGAGTAAATTCAAGAAGTTATTGGTACCAGGAAGAATACAGCACATCTTGTGCACTGGTAATCTTTGCACAAAAGAATCTTACGATTATCTCAAGACATTAGCCAGCGATGTACATGTAGTCAGAGGAGATTTTGACGAGGTACTTATGCATCATATCTTTATAATTTAATATAATTATATAAAAACATTTATGGAATATTAAAGTGTAATTAAAATAAAATTTAATTATTAAATCAAGTAAAATTAAGGATGAGATAAAAGAAAGGATTGTTGATTAGCCATGTTGAATTATAAGAATGTTTAATTATTTAAAATGTTATTTAAATATATAAATTAAACAATTTTATTTATTTGCAGAATTTAAATTATCCAGAACAAAAGGTAGTTACTGTGGGCCAATTTAGAATAGGGCTTTCCCATGGGCATCAAGTAGTACCATGGGGTGATCCAGAATCTTTAGCTTTGATACAGAGGCAATTAGATGTCGACATTCTTATATCCGGCCACACACATAAATTTGAAGCTTACGAGCATGAAAATAAATTTTACATCAATCCTGGTTCAGCTACTGGAGCTTACAACCCTTTGGATACGTAAGGCTATTTTTAAAAATGTCGTAATATTTTTTCTTTGAGAAAAGATAAGCTTCTTAAGAAAATGTATAATAATTTAACATTTAAACGAGATTCTAAAAGAGTCAATAATTTTTTTTTTTAGGTCAGTTATACCATCATTTGTATTAATGGATATTCAAAGTTCAACAGTGGTTACATATGTGTATCAGCTAGTCGGAGACGAAGTTAAGGTAGAAAGAATTGAATACAAAAAGAGTTAGAGCTAATAGAATCTCTCAAATATGTCCTTATTATCAAATATCTCCTTATGGACTATCCACCATTCAATAAGAATGCAATTATATACATCAATATTCGATACATCAATATTCGAATACCGGATATACTCTTGGATTAATTAACTAGCATTTAAGTAATTATTAAATCATATATTTGTTGTAAATAAAATGATATCAATATATTATTATATTAAGCAAGTTTTCTCAAATAGTTGATCAATTATAAATATCAACTTGAAGAAAGTTGATAATTACATAATATTTATTAATATAATTTACTTGATTAAGCTAGTAATTTTTTTTTATAAATTTCCAGTTTTATAAAATTCTAGAACTGTAGAATAGCAATTGATATATTGTTAATTCTTTAATTCTTTTATTTGTATTGAAAGACATGACGTGAAAGATACAACATTTTTTTCTGTTCACAAGAAATATGCGATAGAAAAATAAGGACGCATGTATCTTATTAAGTTAGTAAGATGTTTAGATAACATCAATAATTGAATCAAGAGATTGACTCTATCATTTACTTATATCTTTATAAAACAAAAAGAATCATTCCACAATACAACATTCATTCCGCGCAAGCATTCTCGTAGATATTTATCTATAAATTAAAAATAATAGAATAAATTACTCGTTATTTTATCATTTTCTGGATCTTCTCAGAAGAGTAAATCCTTCGCCAGTGAATGCCTTGAACTCATCTGGATCTTTCGTCTACAATTGATATTAATAACGATATGATTATGCATAATGTAAATTGAATCTATGTTAGATTTGCATTTCGTAAAATTTGGACAGAATTCTATGTACAATTTTATAGAACTCTAATTTGATTTTTTTACCTCTTTATTATTCGCTGGTTTCATATTTCGTAGGAATCTAAGCGTGCCTATCTGATAATCATAATCGGGTATTCCCCGAACATAGGTCGACTTGGCGGCTACAGTTTCCTGCTTCGGTGTATCTTTGCGTTTTTTACCATCCAACCGAACACCTTCGCCTTGGAAAGGTACAAAGCCACTTGGCGCTGGCATCAAATCGGCCAGATGTTCTATTTCATCCTCTTCCTTTTTCATCTCTCTTACTGGTTCTTTATAGCCTACTGGTGGTGCAAACTCCACGTTCATGTCGCACTCGATGATACTGACTGCAGTACCAGGTCTGGTTTCCAGTACGCACATTTCATAAATCTTCTGATTATATTTGATTGCAATCACGTCACCTGTAGTTAGACAAGCAAAACTACGCAAACCATTCTCTAATACAGCCTTTGGATTTGTGATATCCAGGAAGTCTTCTGACTGTGGCTGGAAACGTGAAAATGTTGCAACTGGTAGTGATACACTCTCTACATTAAGCAATTCACCTTCTTCTAGCAAGAGATTATGCATCATCTACAAGAGATAATAATTTTTACTTATTTTATATGCTTTTAATATCAAATACATATTCTGTACTAATTCTTTATTTACCCAATAAGGTAAGTAGACTTTGCCTTCATCAGCAATAAATTCCAATACACCACAGTGAGTAATTCTGTTTGTTTTTTTATTAGTTAGTTTGAACAACATAGGGTAAATAATGTTGAGTCTGGTGAGCTGTTCTAGAGCGGATGGTGGCATGATTACTGAAAAACAAACGGACTAATGTAAAGCATTCTTCTTAATCTTACCTAGCTACCAATTGATACTGACTCTTGCCACCGCGTTCGACATCCTGACGATAGGTTCCCGGTAACATTGACACCGAGAAGCATTTGTACTGTGTGTTGAAGGGCCGCGGAATCTCCGGGAACATGTTGAATCCGAACTGAAACTGAAAAGTCATCTTGCTCTGTATCATTAACCTCGACTACTTTCCTCTTGAGAAACAGATTTCAGAAAGACTTTCGCTATTTGCTTTCTTAACCGCTACACATTTCTAGACCCTTACCATATTCGCGGTTTGTTGATTCTCTTAACAATTTATCTTTTTTATGGAATTTTGTTTTTCTATAACGACAACATAAACTCTTAACGGAGAAATGTCACGATAGTTACACGTATATATACACACACACACGTATAGCAGATGACGCTGGCGATGCATATACACATACCAATGTAACATGCAATTTTTTATTTTTTAATGAAATTTTCCTCATATCAGTAAATCAATTTTTGCATAAAAAAAGAGATTTACATGCAATAATAATGCAATAAATCGATTAAGTTAAAAAAAATACATATAACTGTAAAAAAATATATAAAATTGAAAATTATTAGAAATTACAATTTTTTTTTAATAAATCATAGATTTAAATCACAGGATGAAAAATAAGAGAGAATATATTTTTTATATATATTATATTCTCTAAAATATATATATTTTACAAGAAGCTTTGTATCTTAAAAACTCTTCGAATTCTTATAAATAGCGAGGATATATAATAAAATACAGTCAAGTTCTATTTTAAATATTTTCTCTGTTCCAAGTCAATTGTTTGTTTTCAAACCAAGTTTTATTTTTTGATCATATATTTATTTTTGCGTTAGAATAAAAGAATATTTTTATTTTATGCTATTCAAATAGGATTAGGAATTGTGCGAGGAAATTTTAACATAGAAAATGACTGTATTGATTAAACATTAAATATAAATTGTATTATAAAGCGCTTTACTGATACTTAGTATATACAGCTGCAATGAATATTCAACATTCGAATATTTGCAACTCGCATTATTCATTCATATTAATACAAATTATACAAAACATTATTTCATCTTTATACAGCATAGATAATATAAAAAATATTTCTCTTTTCAAGAGAAATATTTTTAGAAATATGTATATTTATAACCAATATTAAAATATTAAAATTAAAAATTATTCTTATTAAATTTTTATCTTTGATCACATGATATATATCATATTATATAAATAATATATGTACAACCAATTATTTGTATATAACTTTGCACTACAGATAGAATAATATATAAAAATCAAATGAAGAGACTTGATATTTAATAAATTATGGATATTAAGAAGCTTTTGAAAATATTCATATCCATGCCTTGTAGTTTTTTCATGTATTTTTCGACGATGTTAATTAAACACTATTTTCAATCATAACATTTGTATAATAGTATTGTACATTACATTTGTATAATGTAATAAGACGCTGTGTATTATCATTGGACATTGGCAAGGCGGCTTCAGGTGAATGATAACGTGTTTAATCAATTTTGACAGAAGTTATTTTGTAACTTCATGCATCGCATGTGCTAGGTATTCTACATTTTTCGAAGTTACACCAGCCATAGAGATGCGACCATCTTTGGTCAAGTAAATGCTATAATCCTTTGTGAGCTTTTCCACCTATCAAACAAAATCAACAATAATTTTAAAAAAATCAATAATTAATCGTAATGATTATAATTTTTAATTTTGTATTAAAAAATTAATTACTATTCAAATATATTTAGATATCCATATGGAGTAAAGGAATTACCTCGTCAGGTTTCAAGCCAGTATAACAAAACATTCCAATTTGATCGGTGATATGAGACCAATCACGGATGCTACCGTTTTTTTTTAGATTTTCGCGCAGTTTTGTGCGAACCGAAATGATGCGATCAGCCATACCCTTTACTTCGCGTAACCATTCTTTTCGTAGTTCAGGATCGCCGAGTATCTCGTTAGCTATACGGGCTCCATAAATCGGTGGATTGGAATACATTGGTCTAATGAGGATTTTTAATTGTGACAGACTCCGTTCAGCTTCCTCTTCACTAGATGTTACTAAAGTGAATGCTCCAATTCGTTCACCTGACAAAAAAGAAATTAGTATATTTATAAATAAATCACAATTTATTCTTATACACAAAAACACACACACACACACACACACACACACACACACATACATGTTTCTACTTATACACACCATAAAGACCCATATTCTTTGCAAAAGATTGAGCTAGCGCAATTTGGTGACCATTTTTGATAAATAATCTAACTGCATAAGCATCTTTTGTAAAATCTCCTACAAAAAAATTAATGTAGTTTAGAAAGTATTATATTATACATTAAAATACTTTAAGATTTTCTTGATATATAAATATAAAATAAAAAATATTAATATATTATTATAATTAGTACATAAAGTACCTGAGGCAAAACCTTGATATGCCATGTCAAAAAATGGGAATAATTTTTTCTTCTTAATCAGAGCAGATAATTTTTCCCATTGTTCCGGTTTGGGATCAACACCAGTAGGATTGTGTGCACATGCGTGTAGAAGGACAATTGTTTTCTCAGGAATACACTATCCACAAATAACATGATTAGTATGATAAGATATTAATTCCTTAAAAATAATTAATAATGTTAATGAAGTGACAATTTTAATGAATAATAGTTTTTAAATTCCTAAGTGATAATCATAATCAATATTTATATTAGTTCAAAATCATATTAATATTTAAAAAACATACTCTTGTATTAATACAAGGATTAGTTATTGTAATTTTAAATAACACAAAATTCTTGTGATTAATTTGTCCTTTAATTTTCTTATAATGCATGCATCAATATTTCTCTTTTATTAGAAGTTTCATACTAACAGATATATCTTCCATTATTCCTTCAAAATCTAAACCACAAGTTTTTGGGTCATAATAGCGATAAGACTTGATCGTAAGCCCAGCAAGTTTAAATAGAGGAATATGATTTCCCCATGTAGGAGTCGGTAGATAAATAGTCTTATTGCCAGGGAAATGATGTGACAGAAATTGTGCTCCAACAAACAGAGAACCGGTACCAGAAATTCCTTGGATTGTTGCATTCTAAAAAGAAATATTCTAATTAAGAAAACGTTCTATATATTATTTCCATCATAATATTCACCAATTTATTTGCGACAACTTCGTTTCCATCTCCGAGAGCCAGATTAATACTATGTTGGCAGAACTCAAGATTACCAGCAATTGTAGAATATTCCTTATCCATTTCTTTAATTCGTATCTTCTCTTCTGCCTATCGCAAATAAAAATCGCAATTAAAAATATATTTTTCTTATTCTATTTTATAATTAATCTCTTTGTATTTTTATTATATTCATTATATATAATAATCTTTTCTATTATTATCATCATTTCTATTACTGTTTGTACCAATTCTTTTCTCTTCTACAAATATCTCATGTATAACTAACCTTACGAACACTGGGAAGAACGTATGGTTTGCCATTATCGTCTCTATAAGCACCAGCACCTAGATTGATCTTTTTTGGATTCTGATCTCTCTTATAAGCCTCGGTAACTCCCAGAATGGCATCTGGTGGTCCCATTTTAACATGGGACCACCATGAACTGCAATATATATTGATAAACTACAGTTATCTTTGTCAATCATTTTAACATGAGACCACCACATGAACTGCAATATATATTGATAAACTACAGTTATCTTTGATTTCATATCAAAAGATAAAATATTTATCATTCGAGAGCAAATTGCTAATGCAATTATGTATTTAAAGGAAATTCATAAATTATAATAAAAATTTCATAACAAATTATAAAAATTTGTATGCATAAAAGAAAATTTACTAATTAAAAGAAAAGCTTATTTTTTGTGTTCTTTTATACTATTCTTATGTTAAAATAAAACTAATATATGTTTATCTTTTTCAGATTAAAAATATAAAAACTACAAAGTCTAAATAAAAACAATCAATATTACAACAATTAAATATTTAATTACTAATTGCATTATATATTAATAAATAAATTAATGAGAATTTCATTAATTTAGACAAATAAAATAAACACAAAATCATAAAATTATATAAAAGACATTAGAAACCAACAGATAAAAGAGAAAAGTGAGTATATTATTCCTATTGTCTCAGTTTATAGCAGCAGAGAAATTTCATTATAAATTTATTAGCTTGTTGAAGAATTGAATTAGTCTGATTAAAAATTAAATTAAGATCTATCTAATTCTTTACATTTAATTCAATTCTAAATTCAATTCAATTAATTATTTGCATCATTTGTGTTAACTTTTAATGTCCTTTTCTTTGCTTCACAGCTGTATATTTTACAGGCCTGTATTATTAATTAAAAGAATTAAGATCATTAATAATCAAGATTGCAAGATAACGGTAGTGATAGCTCTCAAGAGCAAAGTACAACAGCTGGGTAATTGATAAAGGTCGAAAGGTCATTCGTTTCAAATGAACGAATATCTAAATCTCACCTAGAAGATCTTGCGGCCATCGAGATGGGATTGCAAACGCTTTTCAAGAAATTACCGGTTCTTACGACCAGTCTCGTGGTATGTGCCATTTGAAGAATGATCCTTCGCGAATATTTCTCTTCCCGAAATTGGAGTCTGCACAAGGTAACCTCGATAAAATTCAACTGGACCGGTGCCACCTCGGACACACGGATCGGACTGGAACGGTCCGTTAAGTTAAAAGAGAATAAAGAGCAGAGAGGAACACAGGCGGTCACATGATCGCGGCGCGAATTATGCGAAGTGCGAAGGTTATCGTAAAGTGGTGTTTATCGATTGCACCAGATCTCTTGCAGTAATTACTTTTCTATCTTGCCTCGTAATCGTATTTACGTTTACATCGTGTGACATGTGGGATCAAGTTAAAGTGTGTAAAAGTTGATATTGCTGTGTAGTTTTCAATTCGTACATTTGCATTTCGATGCATTTGCGTGTGTAATATAAAGTTCTTTTTTCTGTAATTATTTGTATCATCTTTTAAACAAGCTTTAATTATTACATTAAAGAATTGTTAACATCTCCGGAGGGTTAGCCTAGAAAGGCGAGGCTCAAAATTGTAGTTTTCTAACCTAAAAGATACTTCGATAGTAAATATCAAAGCTGTGTGACAATTTAATTTTGTGATTGTTTATTGTTGTTTATTAGATCAAAAGATTTATGGGAAAAGATTTTTAAATTGGAGAAGTTTAAATGATCGAAAGGAAAAACGATCAACTGTGCGTGTGACGAATATAGTGAAGAAAATGATCGAACCATCCGACAAGAAATTGCTTTACAACACCGTATTGTCACAGACATTCTCACCCGATGGAAATTATCTATTAGCTGGCAATATTTATGGAGATGTATCAGTATTTGAGTAAGGAAATATTTAAATAAACATTTTTGTTTTTGCAGTATATATATATATATATATATATATATATATATATATATATAAAACTGCAGTATGTATTATTAAAATAATCACACCTTTCTGTCAAGAATCAGTTGAGATGTATATACTACGGTTGAGTTTATAAAATTAGAACGTACCTAATTTTTAGATTAATTTATAATTGTTGTGTTTTGAAATAGTCTGTTGAAGGTCTTAGGGCCCAATAAGGTAGAAGAGAATGAGTTACAAGGACCTAATTATCGCTTTGCTGCGCACCCTGAACAAGAAGTTGCATGTATGCTCTCTGTGGAGAATTTTCTTGTGACAGGAACACGTGGTGAAATAGCGGGTTGGGACTGGAAAGTGATTACATCAAATAAAGCTCCTAAGAGTAAAGTTTCTTGGAACATACAAATTCCTGCTAATAAGTAAGCAAGAGTAAAAGAATATAATAAAAATAAAATACCATATTATATTCATACATACCATATTAAGAATTAGAATTATAATTGAAAGAATTTTATTATATAGAATCAGATGTAAAAAAATACATATTTCTTTCAGAGACAGTTATGATAAGCCAGATATAAATTATATGGTACATTCAAAAGTGGATAATTTATTATATGTTGGCTGTGGTGATAATAATATTTATGTTATAAACTTAGAGGATAGAAAGATTCTGAGAAGTATGCAGGGCCATACCGATTACATTCATTGTCTTGCCATAATGTAATTATCATCTGTTTATTACAAATACATACATAAAAGTTACACTAAATAGTGTAAAAAAGTTTCTATAAATTTCAGGGATAATCAGCTTGCCTCCTGCAGTGAAGATGGTTCTGTGAGATTATGGGATTTGCGTAAGAGAGAAAACACTAACATACTAACACCACATTTAATAGATAAAGTTGCTCGACCACGATATGGAAAATGGATTGGCGCTGTTGATTTTACAGAAGATTGGTTGGTAGGTAACAATAGGATATGTTCATCGAAATTAAAGAAGAAAGAAAAATTATACATATGAAACAAAATAAATGAATAGAATTGTCTAAATCTTATCTAAATAAATTTTTTAAATTAGACTGATAATCCATGTTAATTCTAGTTATGTGGTGGTGGACCTAGTCTGTCGTTATGGCATATGCGCACGATGGAAGTAGCGACAGTTTTTGATTTGGCTGATCAAGGAATTCATGTAGCAGAAATTTACGAGGAACGCGTGATCGCCGGTGGTGCAACTGATCACGTTCATCACATGACATATCAAGGCGAAATTCTTGCTAAAGTTCCTACTTCGAGTCTCACCGTCTATAGTGTGGTGCATCAAGAAACACCACACAAGATGCTCAGTGTTGCTGGCTCCTCAAATTGCATTGATATCAGTACAAATTTCAATTATCGCGAGATGACGCTCAAGTTTGCATAATTATTAGAATGAATTAAAGCTATCTTTATGTGTATTTTATACTTTTAATAAAAAAATATATAAATGTGAATTGCATTTTTGCTAAAAAATGGAAATTAACTTCCTGGAGAGAAAGTTTCGATTGTTTTCTAAATAATTCGGATGGATGTAGTAGTAGGTATAATTAGTGCCAGATTTGCAATCTTTTAAATAAATATATTAATAAAGTGTACATTTTTTATACGATTCTTCTTTTGTACAAATATACAAACCATATTTGCGCAATTTTCGCGATAAAATGCGAAGATAGATACACGTGTTTGTTCTTGTAATTGCACTCTATATTACCTTTTTTTCTTTTGTTTAAATAAAGGCATATAATAAAAAATATAAAATTATAAAAAATAACGAATGACGTTGATGTGAATGCCAAATAATTTCCTTTGATCGAGAAAGATCAAAGAAAACCGTGACCGGCGATGACTGCGGGAATAAATCCCTCTTTGCCATCCCTCGAGCGAACCCAGAACCAATCGTTCGTATGGTCGCTTAACAGAGCAACCACGTCACCTTTGGAGACTGTCAGAGCGTTTGCAGCACGCGCCTCGTAATCACTTCTGATCACCAAGAGCGTGTGTCGCGAACCTTTGATACGCGCGTTTGCCGCCGCTCTTAGATACAACCGATCAACACTGCGTTCGCCGCATGCAGATACTGCGTCTCTCGATCCTCGTCTCATTCTACTACTGCGTCCACGACTTGCTCCACATTCGGATCTGGTATCACGCAGTTTTTCCGTATCTGTCATGTTTCCTGAAGAAGACAGAAAATCAGAATTGCTATAAACGCGATTTTTTATTATATACTTTCATTTTAATTGTTCTAAATCTTTAGTCTCAATATATTATATAAGATTTCTTTATTTTTAGAGGAACTACAAGGAAAATATTTATTACCTAATGGCCGAGGAAACACATCTGTGGAATCTTCCCAGCATGGTCCTCGTGTAGATTGTGGTAAAATTCCCAAAGGCAAACAGGCAGCGTAGCCAACGTAACCTTCCTGGCCGTGAGGCGTTTGCACATATAGCCAGGTTTGGTTTTTGAAGACGGCGTTTACAACTGTACCTAGAGGAAGAGCCATTTCATCCTGTATACCTCCCTGAGTTTGATACAACACCGATGGGAAAGATAAAACGACTGGGATATTTGCTGGTCTCTCTATAGATGCCTAAAATCACAATTACATTTATATATTTTTTATCTCATATAAACTATTTTAAAAACAGCAGAAATTAAAGAGAAATTTTCTATTATGCTATTTCTTCATTAACATATATAATATAGAAAAACTCATATTGTTAATATAAAAATTAAGAACATATTGATAAATAAACCGATATCAAACTTTCATTTAGAAAACAATTTTATATCATTTAATCATTTAATGAGACTGTATCTCAAGTTAATTATTAATCATTAATATTCTGATATTTATAATCATTGTGATATTCATAAGAGGTATAAACTCTCAAGATATATTAGATATAAACGATAAGATAAATAGCATATTATAAAATATTATAGTTAATATTACAGTATATTATAGAAATTGAATAAGAAATAAAAAACACCTTGGTTAAAAACGCGTCAAGATCGGCGATCTCATAGCCGAATTTACTGGGTAATCTAGGTTTATGCGAGCGTTTAGTCCGTCTATGCCGGTGTTTCTCTCGTCCGTTGGGCGTCGACATTAATTCACGAGATACTAAAGAAGGTTCGGATATGGCTCTTTTTACTTTCTCTTTCTCCTTCGTATCTTTCAGATCGATAAATTCTTTATCAAAGTGTTTTTCCAGCGAACTGTCCAATCGCTTCTCACCGATTGTCTCTTTGCCGATAGTCTATGAAAAAAATAAAATGTAATTGTTATAAATTCGAACGTAATAACCGTATAATGGAACAGTTTATTTAAAAGAAAGATTTATATTTTTATTTTTTTGAGTTGACATAATAACAATTACTTTCTCCATCCTTTCCATCTTCTGTAGCTTGTGTAAAATCTTCTTCTCGCGCTTCTCGATGCTTTCCTTATTTTCAATATTTTCTTTACCAGTAGCATCTTTTTCCTTGACACTTTTAACGCTTCTTCTCGAAGATCTCTTACTACCCCGTGAAAAAGCATCTCGATCATTGTTTGCACCTTTTAAACAAAAATATTAAATAATTTCATTAACATAATATTACAACTTATTCCTGTATTAAACAGTTTTAATAAACTTTAATAAAAATAATGTAAATTTTCATTATAATAAGTTTTCATTATAATATACATAATATACGTATTATTACTAAAATAATTTCAGCACCTGATAATTTATTATTGCAAAATGCATTTTCAAGTATAATTTCATTTGTGTATGATATTTTTAAAAAAGAAGAACTGGATGATGGAAAAAAGATAATTTCACCTCCATTGCCGTTAATGATCGGATAGTTATTGGATTCAGATTGTTGTTGACCACGTAGGACCCAAGTTAATGAAATCTTGGGGCGCAATAGAGCGCTCGGTCGTTGCCCCATGCTCGTCGTCGACACGACGAACACCGAGGACGTCGATGAAGGCGTCGGTGTTCTCGAGAGTGACGGAGATTTCGAACTACCCGTCACGATCTGCAACGGGCAGTCCGCCACCAGGTCCACCGTCTGCATCGAACGGCCATACTCCTGAAAAATAAAATACATTCTCCGTCAAGATTTAGTAATGGAAATACAGCAGCAGTGCAATCAAATCTCATTACAAATCTTGTTTAAGATAATCTATATTATTACTTAGAATTAAAATACAAACGCAGAACTAATAAGCATAATTATCTAATAATTTTTAGAATTTTGATAATTTATAATTTGCTATAGTTTAATTATTATTTTCTTTTTAGGATCTTAAATGCGCTAATGAATTTGCCCTAGCTTCGCAGCATTTCTCTCCAGCAGATCTTTCCGGTTGAATTATGTAATATTTACTATTGGTAGGACACGTGTAATACCTTGTAATACCGTGTAATGTCGCGATATTTCTCTCATGTGTTATTTCTCTATTGATATCGCATCGCGCATCCCTGCATTTGTAGAACGCGACTAACCATTTGGAACGAAGTTGGAGCAGGAAGCTAAGATGTATGTATATGCATATACCTGTTTTATACTTTTTTATATTTTTTAGGAAAGAGATATTCGGAATAGATATGCGGAATAAACACCTTTCCCTTTGCACGCAATTTAATTTATTTGATGCACCTTCTTACTAATTTCTGTGTTTATTCATATTAAAAAATATTATAACTTTTGTAAGTCAATTAAACATACGATAAAGAATAAATCTAAAATAAGCTATATCTAAATCTAATATATGTATCTAAATCTAATAAATAAATAAATAAATATATATATATAATGAGGAATTATATATATATATAATGAGGAAGAAAGGGTAAAAAATAATTATGTAATGAAATCATACAATACCTTATAAGAAATTCTGTCACTTCTGTCGGTCGAGGGAACTGGGGCAATGGAATTTTCTCCCGAGGTAGTTACAGCTTCTTCTGATTGATAGTCTATCTCGCTGCTCCAAGAATGTCGTCTCTTCAGATCTCCTAAACCAAGGAAACAATGATTATATTTAAAAATAGATTAGAAATAAATGAATTTTAAGAAAATAAAAACAAATTTCTCCAAAGTTATACAATGGAATATAATACCTTTAATTTTCTATATATGTGTATGATGTGTGTAAAAATAATTAAAATAAATAATAAATAAAAAAACATAAAAAATTGAAGATGCAGTTGCAATTAAAATAAAATTAAGCTTTCTTTCTTTCTCTCTCTCTCTCTCTCTTCATTAATTAAACTATGAAATAATTTATCTCATTAAAATCATTCTTTTGTTTCAATCTTAGTAGTCGTTCAAAGATGTCGCATAACATATCAGCATTAACTTAATGTGGAACATGACTGAATAAAACCCGCCCCTCAATTAAAATAACCGCTATCGTTCATTTCAATATTTATGATCGATATATCAACTGCATTGCCTACTATCGTTTGTTTTCTATTTTTTACAAAAATCAATATCAGTGAATCTATTCATGCACGGAATGTCGTTAATCCACCATGCAAATTTATTCTAAATCATATTTGTATCATCTCAACAGTATTAACTTCTTGTCAATAAGCAATATATTTGTAACAACAAGTAATATATTTGTAAAGGAATATTGCATCATAAATTGTTTTGCAACAAACAGAAAACTAAAAATTGAAAAAACTGTCTGTTTTTATTTATGAAAAGTTAGTAATAATATATTTGTTAGCAGTTATGAAAGAATTAATAAATATGCTTATATAATAAAATATTTTTCGACTTTAAAGAAGACTGAAGAAGATAAATTAATATCTTAAGTACATAAAACCTATTTTATCTTCTAATTATTTATTTTTAATTTTTAAAATTTCATTTCTTGTTAACAATCAATGTAATTAGTATTTTTTCAGTTGTAGTATTTTTTAATTTAAAAAATAATTTTATATAATTCTTATTTTGCATTTAATAAATAGAAGAAGCATTTTTTTAAAATATTATTTTACATTCTTGAATTATTTCTTACTTTAGAGAAAAATATTTTGAAAGAATTTAGCTATGTTATAATTTATTTTTTATGTTGAAATAATTTATACATGCCATAATCGAAATTTCAAAAAGTAACAAAAATTTTATAAATCGATTTTGCATCGACCAGAATAATTTCTATGTATTGTGATTTGCGTGTCTCGGCTTGATGTTCCCTTCAAAGTTGAGAGTCTTGAAAAAATATTTTGGGGCCTTGCTACAGACATATACATACGGGGATAATGGACGAGAGAATGGACTCGCTTCTTAAACACAGTATTCGAGTTCCGTGACTTATGGGATTCGATCAGACGCAGCATATTGTAAGGGGAGACCTCAACCTACGAATCTGCCCGTTTACTCGCGCCACCCGAGAATGCCGCGATTATACGATGGAAGATTCCTTCCCTTCATGGGAAGCGAACGAGCAATCGAGCGGCGATAAAGATTTATCGATCTCGCACGATCCGAATGTCGATTATGTCAGTTAAATCCACGATCGAGTAGAAATAGTGAGTAAGAATTCGGCAGAAATGCCATGATACTGCTTTGATGTTAAATTAATATTTGACACAATCTAGACCGATTAATAGTCTCTAATATTTCAAGACAATGTTAAATTAGTGTGCTACAAACATATATATAGTAAAATAATTAAATAAAAATTGCTTATAAATATAATGCATACTTCGGCTGCATTTATAGGTATGGATGATGGTTGTCAGGGATGACTTGATTTGCACATGACCAGCGAGCACGTGCGTCGTTAAATGGCCGTCAGTGTGTGACACGTGCGCGACTTTTCGCATAGGCGTAAATATTGCAAAAAGTTTTTTAAAAGAATATATATATATATATATACACACACACTTTTCCTCTAATAATTTAAAAATTACGTATTCTTTGCATAATAAACTTTTAGCTACGATACTCCATCTCATTAAAAATTAATTTTTATCAGCATTTAGATCATCTTTGTATTAACTTTATTAAAAATATGAAATTATTAAAAATAAATTAAGGTAATAATAAGGCAATTAAAAAATTAAAATAATATTAATTTGCCAATTTTCAGAATCAACAAAGTATACAATAACAAATTTATTCTCGTGCATAGAAAATACTATACGATTGATCTGCATTATTCACATCATTTTTTACATGTTTGTATTATTTGTATATTAAATAAGAATATTAAACAGAGATATTATTATAAAGAGAATAAGAGAATCAAAAAATAATGAATAAAAATCAATTTTTTATATATGACAGATCATGTTTCCCCAGCTTTCTCATCCCAAGAGACGGTAAGTAAATCACAAAGAAATCACTAAAGATTTTCACCGCTTATAATGAACTCTTCAGCTTTCTCGCGATCGTGACGTATGTATGGTTCAATCTGATCTACAATAAATCCTCGTTATCCCTCAGCCCGACGCTATCCAATGAACTTTTATCGAGTTTCTTTGACGCAATCATGAAAGCAACTCTCTGTCTCCTAAGAATGAGCGTCGTTTGACAGATGATGTCTGTATATCGATTGACGAGAGAAAAAAGCTACCGAGCGAGAGAGGAACAGGAATTACCTGACTATGCGATCGCTTCCGCTTCTTTGACTTGCCGACGATCGCAGAAACTCATTAACATTTAGTTGCTAATCATCGCGAGATTAACCGCATTATCGTCCAGATCACCTCGCACGTTACTAGATGACATTATCGTTGCTTTGATATTACTCTGCCAAGCGATACGTCGTTTCTCGCACTATGCAACCTTCATCTGATCATACTTGTATTTTCATACAAATGTGTACATGTTTATCTTCTTTATCACTTTTACATTTTATCAAGTCAATGTGGAAATATCGTACAAATTTCCCTCTAAAAAGTTCACTAAACTCAGTAATAGAGCGATTTATACTATTAAAATTTATATTAAAAGATTATGCCATGGAATTTTATATCTTATGTTTTTTTTTAATAATTTATATTCAGTTTACAATAAAAAATTAGATTTTAGAAAATCAATAGTTAATAGTTGATATTAATTGATTTGTTGATTACACACTTTTTTCGATTCACACTATATAATTCCAGGGGTTCCCCGGTGTCTCGAAATAAATTTTCATGTCGTTTTAAACAACCACTTCAAGTTTCTTTATTAATCTTCTTTGTACACAAATCCTTTTAAATCCTTTTAAATGTTTCTTTGAGAAAAACTTTTTTTCAACAATTTGCACTCACACTGACTAGAAATCTTCTTCAAGAGCAGAAAACCAAAAGAAAAGATAATGATTGGAAAAATAATTGGAAAAAAATTAAAAAAATGGTACTTTTTTCCGCACTTTTCATCGACTGCCGGACATTGACGGCAAAATTACAGGTGCGCTTACAGGTTCATCCACAGGTGCAGCTCTGACTAGACTAAAGCGTGCTCGTTGCGGCGCGTCGAGTAATACTCTAGGAGAAGAGAGAGATCGGGGGAGAGAGAGAGAGAGAGAAAAAAACGAGATGAGGAGAAAGAAAGAGAGAAGGTAATATCCGATGCTTCGATTGGCCCTTGCTTCCCGCGAAAACAGCCCGTCCAATCGCCGTGACCGCGTAATTGTCGGCTATCAGGCTTTGCAAAAACGACCCCGACTTGGGCCCCGAGTCCCACGAAGCCGCCCCTTCGACCAACGTTTATCCGATGAACACGCACTTCCCTCGGTATGTCTCCCCTTTGACTTCAAATGAAAATTCCGTTAAATTGTTAAAAAATAAATTGACAGAGAATCATCCCTATCTCGATGGTAAATAGTAAAGCATAGTCTGTGGCTATAATTCGGCTTATAATTGTTCGGCTTATAACTGTTTCTGACAGATTACAGATACAATCAGAAATATTATCGAGATGTTTATTTCATTGGATTTCAACAAAAGCATAGTGAAAGTTAATTAAAAAAAAAAAGATTTCTTTTACAATTTAATATAAGATTTTTATTATCACAATTGTATTATTATATTAAACTCGGTAAATAGGATAAAACATTGTTTGCACGATTTGGAGACTTCATCTTCCCTTGCTTCTACAAATAAAATACACTTTTTTTACTCTTTATTACATTCTCTGAACTTACAACATTTCGCTTCTCGTCACTTATTCCAGTGTTTATCCCGGTATAATTTATAATTTCGCGATTTTTGCGAGATTCACTCTGACATCTCTCGTCATACCCGAACGAATAAATAACTCTTTTGCGCGAAAGAGAAGAAGGGAGAGAATGGGCGGTTCGTAAGTGGCGGCTCGATGAGACGCGGCGGGGTGAGGAACCGAGGCGGAGGAGGGCCCAGCGACCTCTGACCCCCTTGGGAACCGTGAAGAGCCCGAGGGCCGCGAGCGGCCGAGAAAGGGTCTCGAGAATCCGACCGGGACCCACCCGGCCGAAATACTTGCACGCCGGTTGTACCGCCGCTGGCGTAACCATCGGCGAGCCCGATGGGTCCTGACCGATCGCGAATTAATTTGTCGCGAGAAACGAATTCGAATTCGAAAGAATCGGTGCGTGAATGTGTGTGTGTGTGTGTGTGTGTGTGTAAAGTTGACATACTAAGAGAAAACCAGCATATAAGATAGGTGTTAATAGTGACATAAAGGACGCGTTGATGATATATTCGTTACATTTATCGATAAGATCAAAACGAAAATAGGCAAAATAGGCAATTGCGTAACGAATAAAGATCAAAGAATATCGTACGATTGATGGCCTAAAGTGAAAGTAGCGCTCAGCGGAAGTCTCTTTGACGAGAGAGTCTTTTTGATCGAGAAAAGTATAAAACGAACAGCGAATATCGATTCTCACGAGTGGCCACGGGTCCTGACTCCCATTCTGGCTGGCGCGTACATATTTTCGCCTTGATCCTGAGCGAGCAAGGATTTAAGAGGGACGAGAAGCGAGCAAGATGCAGAAAACGCGTGAGCGTGTAATGGTGATTGAATGCGGCTAATGGCCGTCCCGTACGGGACTTTCCATACAGCCCCGCCGAGATATACGTTACGACCACGGCATAACATTTACCGGGTGGTAAACAGCCACGCATAAACTTTAGCTCAAATCCTTTTTCAAGAGGGGGAAGAGAGAGAGAGAGAGAGAGAGAGAGAGAGAGAGAGAGAGAGAGAGAGAGAGAGTCAGGAAAAGAGAGCGCGTTCATCGCCGACCTGATTCTTCGTTCACTTAGAGAAGCTCGAGAAACTCGAATCTTATCTTTGCCTTCGCGTTAACCGATAACAATCTTGTAGAAGAGAAATCAAAAATATCTTCTAGGAAACTTCTCGACAAATATCAATTTGCATATATTATAATTTGGGACATATAAAGAGTTCCAAATGAAGATCTCAAATATTTTAATTTTTATCTTAATTTATATAAATCTAAATTTTGTTCGATATTATATCATAATTCGATATTCTTTCTTTTATGTTCTTTAGGAAAAAATTATTAATGATGATATGAAATATTTAGTTCTTTGAAATTTTTAAGAAAGTTCAGGAAATTTTATTTTTTTACCACTTTTTCTCGACAATATTCTTAGCTTTGAGCTTCTGGAATCAAAGTATACTATTGAATATCAAGAGATGACGAGCAGAGGACTATATAAAGAATTATTGTAAAATTTCTTTCAAAAAATTGTTCATCACCTCTGAATTTATCGTTGCAATAAAATTTCCAATGCCACAGTGTGGTTAATCATTATTAATGTGCCATGCGCGTTTTACGATTTAATTGCACTTGGATCACGAAGCGGCAGCATACGCGCGGCCCGGTGCTTTTTGATTTACGACTTCGCGCCGCTTAGGACGATTTGTCACGGAGTTGGATATGTCGCATCACGCATTGCGTTTCAATGACCCTTCCTTCTCCCTCATATTTTTCATCTCTCGCGTAACTTGGACGATTTCTATGAAAATCGACTTCTACTCGGAGTCACTCGCGATAAGATTTATTCGACTTGCGAGGGACAAGAGAGAGAGAGAGAGAGAGAGAGAGAGAGAGAGAGAGAGAGAGAGAGAGAGAGAGATCGAAAAGAAGAAGAAGGCGGGGGGTCAAAATTGACCCGTGACCTAAGAGTTCTGACGCAAGTCTGATTCCTGAAATGTTAGCGCGCACCCTGTAATCACGGTTGAAACTCCGGTCGGACCTCTTTGCTGCCCATTCTCTCACTCTCTTTCTCTCTCTCTTGTCTTCTCTCCCCTCTTTTCCATCCCTCTTCGGATCTTCTCTCCCCTATCTCCTCCGCGGGACCACAGTGGATATCTATAATTTAAATCTCGCTCGGGCATAAATGGCAGGAAATCATTGTAATTAATATGGCGTACATACACGTGCGTCCGTGTAAGTGCACGAGAATATGCGCGGCTCGCGCCGAGGACGAGAGAAAAATCGATTCTTTAAGTCCCCCAAAAAATTCGTTTCCTAAGTTTGGACAATAACATTCAGAAAGAGTACAGCTGAGCATCAAATTTTAAATAATGTATTAATAATCAAAATGTCTTAATAATAATGAGTAAATAATTTGCAGCGATATAACGATAAGCTATAACAATCACGTTATTCGTAATAACATATGTAATTATTATTTTTCAAACAATTTCTGTATTATATAGTACATAAAATTGTAAGTAAAATTTTATACAGTAACTATCCTGAGATCCTGTGAAAAATTGCTAAGAGAACAACACGTATGCACGCACGCACGCACGCACACACACGCACACACACACACACACACACACACACACACACACACACACACACACACACACATATATATATATATATATATTGCGGAGGTTCCTAGTTTGTCTAATTGATTATATGGCTACTGTCGGAGAATATACAAAAATGTATATTCTCTTCCATTTCTCTCCGACCCCCCCCAAAGCCGGAAGTAACGACCGCATACGGCGACGATATATATGTCGACTTATGTCAGCGAATGATGGCCGATAAATTATTCATGAGTTCATGACGGCCACAATGTTACCGTTGCTTTTGTTAATATCTCGAACTTGCGTTGCCGGATTACGGAGTCGCTATAGTAAAAGAACGAGGAATGCCGGTCGACCAGTCGACAGGAGAACGTAATGATCGCTTACCATGGATTTATGATAACTGAGATAAGGCCACGATGAGTACTGTCGCATAGCCGTTATAAACAGGCTTATCGCGATCATCGCTGAAAGACATATTAGGGATCGCACATCAGGCAGGATTTTCCGCACGATTAGACGTCCTGCGTGTAGCTCGACTGGCTTAATCATCTATTTAGATGAACGAGCTGTCATTTAATCCTCCAATGATGTCGAATTATTGCGCATTATAATTATGGCCTTTTCCCTCCCTCCATTTGTTGTTATAACAATTTAGGGCTATATTCATTGGCTCGATTGAATAAAATTGATTTAAATATAGATTTGTCTTACAACAAAGATAGTATCGTGAATAAAATTATATTTTTAGATGTTAAAATATTAGATATAAAAGTATTTTTAAAAATTACTTTAAATATATGCTATGAAAAGTGACGAGAAAATAATTATTTTCCACACTGATATTGTTTACGTGTGTATCTTAGTTATTAATACTTGTTATTAATATTAATTATTAATACTTGTTTGTATAACTTTCTGAAACTAATTTATGCTAAAAATTTTTAATTATTAATTAGTCGATAATTAGTTTTTAATCTTCAATCAGATTCCAGAGAATTAATTTCCTGTATAATGATAAATTTTATATAATCTGTAAAATATACGATATAGTGTCGTGCAAAAACGATGAAGTATAGATTTAATAGAATCGGAATGATATAATAAATATAACAGATGTACGAATAAACATCATGCATATGTATGTAGAATTATCTGGAACTTCAGAAAGCAGATATTATCTCTGTATAACGGATTATGCGATTAACGTCAGTGAAAATGGAAGAGAAGCGCGTGTGCGTCTCTAATAGGAGATGAAATCGCTAGATGAATGTTATTATCGCGGTGACATCAATTTACTCTCTGATGACTCTTTGTCGCTCTCGAAACAGCTCTTTTAATCCCAAGTCAAGAAAACGAGAAATTTCTTGCGTTTTTTTTTTTTTTTTTTTTTTTTTTTTAAATTCCAGACCAGATTGAAACGCATGGCGAGAAAAATGGAGAATAATTTTTCTTTTCCCTCGAGATTCTCGGCTCGCGTACCGTCTGCTTTACGAGAGGCATAAATCACGAGCGTGCACGCGAGTGTGAGTGGGCGGAGAACCGCATGGTACCACACAACCGCGCGCCATAAATTTGATACATGTTCATTGTGGTTCGCTTCAACGGCATGATGAACTCGATATACCCCGCGCGTTCGGTGGCCTCTTCCACTTCTCTTTTAAAAATTTCCTTTTCTTACTTCTTACAAACCCGGAATCGATACATTAATACCATACTCGGATCCTTTTTCGAAGGATATATATATATATATATATATATATATATATATATCCTTACTCCTGTTTGCTTCGAATATTCAAGATAAATTTCGATCTGTGTGTGAAAATCCGACGAAAACAAGGAGCAGTGGGTAGGCCAGGTGTAGGCCCAAATTGCACAGCGGCTGGCTGACGATATCTCGGATCTCGCAATTACTTTTCAGCCAATCTGACCAGATCCCTCGCAAAAGTGCAATCTCTTGACCGGCTTGAAAAATTTCGGTATTCTACGCGCGTCCTCCTTATGGTCTTTCGTAAATCAAATTCCATCGATCAATCGAGTTCTGCACCTGACACAAATCTGTACAATATTCTTATGCCACATCGCATAAATATATGTATGTATGTATGTATGTGTAATTTAAAAATAATATTTTGTTCAATTGTCCACTCGTTGAACAATTCGTGACATAAATGACAACCGCAGCGATATTTCATTTCAAGTTCACGCTCCGCTGATGTGTTCACACGAGCGACGGTGTCTCACATTGTCGCGAGATAACGGCGTTTAAGAGACCGGACGGTGAGAGATCGTTTCGCCGGTCATTGTTTATGTAGCCAATTATTGTGCCATTCGCTCGCCCCGTAGGGGTGGTGTATCGCTTACAACAAATCAATTTGAGGCACATCTCGCCCCGGGCGAGGAGCCTCGCTTAAACATCGCCATCCCGCTGCGCGGACAATGCTCTTCGTCTCGAGGCGCGCTGCAGCGCGAGGACGTCCCATGGCGTTCTTCCACGATCTTGTCTTTTCGCCAATATCCGCAAATGCTCGTAATATATCCCGATATCATTAATGTTCAAGCTGCAGCGTGATTACTTTGTTCTAAAACATTTTCAACGAGCAGAGAAATGAAAAAATGAAGATGATATCATAAAGCATACTGCTTATTTTGGAGATTTCTGTCGAGATTGCACTTGGGACGCTCGCGAGAACAACGCGTTAATGAGCATGACCTGGCGTTGTTAAGCGCAAGAACACCTAACTCAATCGCGCATTTTAACGACCGATGCCGTGTTTTGATATACTCGGTATTACCTAACACCGACGTTTCTATCTCGCCTTCAATCGCTCAACGCGCTCGAGATTAGAAATCTACTGGCTTCCCCGTATCTCTTCTCCGTAATACCGCACGACGCTGGTAGCCGATTAAATTCTTAAGAAATTCCATAAAGCGCTTCGGTATGAGGAAGTTAATTCCGGACCGGTGATAGAAACAACGATAGAAAGAAAATTTTAGTTAGTCACGAGCGTCGCAAAGCTAAGAAAATTCATAAGAGATCTGAGATTTTAGCTCTTCCCTTTTCTCCTCCCTTTTAAACATTGTTTTAAATGAAAATTAATGTAAATATATTTTTTCAGCGTAACTATAATCATCTAATTAATTATTAGAGCATGACTAATTGACAAGCGACCGTTAATTTCAGATAAAATAATTAATGACAGTCATGCCGCGAGAATCGATCACCGATCAAATCCTGCCTGAGAATGCACCCTGAACGAGGTACATATTCTCGTCCGCGTCACGAGATTCGCACAACTAATTAGCATGCTAATTAAGCGGCGCCGACGTCTTTAAGAGAGTCGGCGCTATGCTTCCCATTCGGCTCGCCTCGAGGTCAAACCTTCTTCTTTTCTTATCTTCTCTCTGTGACGGCGGGTTAGCGGAAAACAAAGGATCCGAAGAAATCATTTTTATGCTCCACGAGAAACGACCCGTCAAATAGTTGACCCCTGAACATTTTAAACCAAAATTTCCTAAAAAGTTAAGCTAATTTAAATTAAAAATAAGTACTTATAGTACATTATCATTTCTATTATAAAATATATATAACAAATAAACAAAAGTAATATTTTTATTTTTCATCTTATTTCTCCAAATAGATCGTTTGTCCAGCAAAAAAATGACAATTACATGATTAATCGGAAATTTTTCACTGCCACGAGGAAAGACATTCAAGATTATAATTTCAAGAAATCTTAGGAATTTAAAAATTTTCCATGAACATAATCATGCAATTAACGTATTTCTCCAGATGAGATTGTAATTGTTCGTTCGTAAGCATACAGAAACACGTTGTCGTCCATGTATAACGTTCTGCATGGATTGTGTCATAATTTTCTAAATAAATAGCCATATAAATTACCACGATAAAGCTATTAATTAGGACATTAATTTTCAATCGCGGAATTGTTCAATCGTTAGAATTCCATGGACGTGTCTAACGGCATCGATTAAGAGTCGCTTCGGGTGATAGCTTGTTAATTAAGACGGCTTAATAAAATTTTCTCTTTTTTTTTACTGTTATCGTCCTGCTGTCTCAATGACAGCTGTACTTTAGCTGTACTTCCAAATCAAATTTCATGTTTTAATTCCAACATCATCAGTGTTGTTCGATTTCAAAATATCGATATTTATATCAAATGTAAGTGTCAATAGTAATTATAAATAATCAATAGTAATTATTTGTATACTTTGCACTTTTGTATCTATGAAAGAAATAAAACATTTTTCATATGTAAATCTTGTAAAATATTTAATAAATACGTGGTTTACATATACATACGTGCGTCTCGCAAATATTTGTTAGCTGTAGTAAAGAAACCGATAATTTGCCTGCCGATTTTTTTCAAAATGACGGAACGTTCGTAATACCGAACAGAGGAACTTTTTTTTTTAGCAGTTCTCACGACTTTTTATCCGAGCTGAATAACCGAAAACGTCTTGTTACGAGAAGTCGTAATCCTCGATGTGTCGGTGGTGGCTGGGCAATTTCGATGTCGAAAATCCACGCCGGCCGCAACGAGAAACAAAAAGGAGTTAATTCGCGGCTTTAAAGCACGAAGGAGGACGTTCCCGTTCCCACGTCTTTTCGTCGGACCGCGACCTCGGCACGCGAACTTACAACTCTCAGAGATCTCTCTCGGGAACCCTCTGAGAGATAATCAATATGGTGATCACTTCCTTGTTTACATTATCAATCGTTACTGGACGATTTATTTTATCAATTAAAATATTATTATTATATTTTTGTATCGATATTTAATTTGTCGTCATTCATCATTTATGTATGGAATATAGCCTAGATCGTGAATACAATTCATAAAGTATCTAAAACAATTATAGTAGACTAAAGGATTGTACATATGTACATGTATGTAGAAACACTTACCATCCGGAACTTGTCTGCAAAATCTGGCGAACATTTTTCAGTTTGTGAAAAAAACCTGTTCCTGCAACAGAACAAATCACAATTTACGAAATATAAACTTTTGTACTACTATTATAATAAAACGCAATCGTCTGCATTAACATTTAAACGGATGACTGTTCTTTTCAATAAAGTAAAATATTCATATTTATGATATTTTCTTATAATTCTTTGGCATTAATTTACTTTTACGTAAACAAAAGTGCTATTCTTGTAAAATAATTATCGTCCACATTTTTCAGATATAAAACATATAGAACTCGTTAATTAAAGAGAGTTAAATTCAGCTTTTTTTTCGTAACATTCGTGACGCTCGATTTAATCCGAATCGCATCGTTTTTACTTGGCACGATGAAAACGCGTAATTGCATCTACGTCGTAGGATTAACGCATACGAAACGGGAACGATCGGACACGCTCGCGGGACCCGCGATTACGCAGATTCACAGCCGGCTATCAAAACTCATTAGACCCACTAAAATAATCCTCGGACATACGGAGGATATAAGGGGACAGCCGTTCTGATTGGCTCTAGGCGATGACGCGGGTCGGATGGGACGTTGTTCCTTAACGTTAATGGGGCCCAGCAGCTAATAATTATGAAATCTCCTTGACTAATAGGTAACGACAGATGATCTACCTTCAACCGGTGGTCTCGGATGCCAGTGGATTTCACGCTATAATCCGCGGACTTATCATTTTAATCGTACCTCAACAGATCTCGAATAGATAGACATGTTAAATAATATATTAGGCATTTTTTAACTTTCAAATAACACGCGTATGTACGATAATAAGACTAAATTTCATTTTTAATCTTTAAATTAAGATTTAACTTAAATTTTAAATAAAGTTTAACAAACGATAATAAATTATGTACAAATTGCAATTTAAATCAAAAGATGCAGAAAGCGTCTCTCGCCAGGTATATTTTATTGAGAGATTTATGTATCTTTCAATCTTTAAATTAATATAATTATTGATAATGTTAAAAAAGTTATAGATTATTCGTGAAGTATAATTGTATTTGAAAAGAGCGTGAGAATACGGTCGTTAATTAATATCGTTAATTACGTGAAACACGATAAAATATCGCGAATTTAGTATGTTCTTCTTTGCTTCTACTCTTTTCCCCACATGTCTCTTCTCTTGCTTTATCCTATTTGTCGCGTATAGATAACAGATTAATCGGCGATTAAGCTCAGGTAGTCGGTAGCTTATGCAAATGCAGGTTCAAAGTTTATAACGTCTAATTAAGTACATTAGCGTATTCTGTTGGGGACTTAATAAAATCACAGCATTCACAGAGACCGGTTTCTATGTTTTAATCGACTTGCGAAAAGAAGATAGGAACTTCGGATGAATTCATTAAATTACGATGAATTATTTTCACCGTTGATTTTCTTTGTCATTCCGAGATAGGAAACGCGCACTAAACTCGAAACTGGCTGATTAAAACAATCGATAAGAAGGAGAGAGAAGGGAATGAGAAATTCTGCAAAGTCCACATTTTAAAAAGAAACTTGAAAACGAGTAGAATAACACGTATCATATGCACATATACACCGGTTGGTTGTTTGACATAACCAGTTCAAAGCTGCGGGCAAGGACGCTACGATCTTTCTTTTTTTTTCTTTCTTTTCTTCTCTTCCATGTCCCTCTCTCCCTCTTTCGAATCCCAGAGACAATCGACTCCTGACCAGCGCAATGCGTCGTGACTGATTGCCATCATTCTAGATTAAACGATACCATCCCCTAAATTAAAAAATTTGGATTAGTAATACGTGCTTCACAAGAGTATTTTCATAAATAACACAAAATCTAAATTGTTTTAAATTAAAGTTACGAGAGAAAAAAAAAATTAAAAGTTAAAATTAAATTATGTAAAAATTTAAATATAAAAAACAAATTTAAGTATAAATCAAATCAAATCGAATTACATTCTAAATTATGCATCAAATGAATACAAGAACTGAGAAGAATTAAAACAATTCCGGGGTCGCTTGAAAAGATCCGTTTCTGTGTCATATTTCCTTTATGATACACATGGTATCATGCACGAGAACGGCGGAAGTGAGCAGCGCGTGTGACTGTCTTTATAGCGGTAAAGAGACACTAGGACTTGCACGTCGGATACGGTTTAGCGTTCGTTAGCCTCTTCCACGAGGACCGGAAGCCAGTTCTCTCGCTACGAGAGAGAGGTGAATGTCCGAGGGTTCCCTTTAGACGAGCACCGTTAATTATCACATATATATTCCTGGGGATGATTTTGTCATTGTGTCTCCCCAAGATAAATATATAATATTACACGTCAATCCGTAATTGAGAAAGTCTTTAACAAAATAAAATATATGTGTATATATTTATTTTAGAAAAATATATTGAAACAGAAATATATTTTTATAGAGATTTAATAGCTAAGGATATTTCGTCCCCTCCCTCCCCCTTTTATAATTTTATTAAAATAAAAAACTTTTTTTTAATTAATCTTGATTTTATTATAATTTAGACTATGCTTTAAATTGGATCCTAATCGAATTTAATTTTTAATTTAATATGTAGCTTTTTATTTTATTTTAGTTTAGTTTTACTATTTTTGATCAGGATGAGTTGTAAACGTTTTTAACGAGCACATCGGATAAAAGCAGTGGCTATAAGGCTGTCAACGATGGCCTTGATTTTTCACGACGTTAATACGCCAATGATTATACAGGTTGGACCACTTTAGCATGGCCTACTTCGTACAAATGTTGCAGCGTGTCGCATTTAAACGAGAACACGTGCGCATAAAGGATGCGCATCTTTTGCATCGCGCTAAAAATCCGTCAACTTTGCATTTTCGCAATACCTATACGAGACAATAACAAATATGTGTGTTGTGCCGTGAGAAAATACACTTGGCAAAAAGATCCAACATTTCTCTCCAATATACTCTAATTATTATGTATTATAATTTATATATATTGTCTAGTATTTTTCTGGTATTTTTTATTCGTTCATTCTTCTTTTAAATTTTAAATCTAATTTGAGAATTACGTTTACGTAACTTTAGCGTAAACATACGTATGTATAAATACATATATATTTCGAGAAATATGGGAAGATATATATTCCAGTCAAAGGTTCTTTCGAGAAAAGCACATACAAATACAGAAAGATTCTATCAGTATTCGTATTCGTGTTTGTAAGCGGAAAGAACAAACTTTCAGCATTATATTTTTAGATTCAGATATCATTCGAAATTTCACGTATAGTTACGTGGCTCGCGTACATATGGCCAATATCCGCATAAAATTTTAATGGTAGGTTTCTCTTTGTGTCAACAGCATACAAATTATCTAACGGTATCCGATCAGTTTTAAAAGGACTGCAAACAGGCATTTAAAAGCTCAAACATAATGAAATGAAAAAAAGAAAGAACACCTTGATATAAAAAGTAGATAATAATAAATTTAGCAAATAAAGTCGTAAGAAAAGGAAAAATATGTTTTGTTGAAATTTTCCTTTTCTGTCTGATTTAATAAGAATTACCGATTTGACAAAACGAGTCTCTCTCTAAGAAACTTCTTGCACTCAAAACAATCTTCTTGATGTTGACTTTCGATCGATTGTTTCGTGTAATGAAAAGACAAGTATTCTTCGAGAACGAACGGAGGATGCGCTTCCAGGTTGAAGATACTTGCTGGTTGCATATCTCGTCGTTGCATTTCGATGTTGTTACGTCGCTCCAATGGTCGGACAGACGATTCTCATTAATTATCGGGCAGATTTTGAGGTCCGTCGTGCCTCGTTAAGCCTACCACCGTGCGATCAATCTCGTCCGCAGGTCTCGTCCGTCGCGCAACAAAGAACCGGATCGCAAGAGATGAGCAAGAGAATAGAGCCCGAAGAAGAAAAGGAAATACAATATCCTTTTTCGCGAGATTTAAAAACTGCTTAACACTGCTAAATTATTTTATTACTCTGCGTGGGCAACGACGATATTTTAGATAGAAATAGATACGTGTGACACGCCGTCATTCTAAAGGATTAAGAACGTTTCTTAGAGGTTGTTTCTGGAGAATAGTATTTCCAAGATTCGCGATGTTATGCTCTACATGCTCAAACAATTATGATTTATAATTTTTCGCAAAATATTTTCAACTTTCAGAAAGAATTCAATGACATTGAAAAATAATTTTCAATTTTCTCAATTTGCATAAAAAAAAAAAAAAATGGAAACTTTTATAAAATAAAATGTCTGTGCAATTTCTTTGTTACGTTTAGCATGATTTATAAAAAAAAAATATTAAATTTATTTTACCTGTTACCGTTTTGTTTTATATGTTGCCACGTTAATTTATTTGACGTTTATGTCTTACGAGCCGAACTGACGAAGCAAAGATCGGAGTTTCGGCCGCGAGTCCCGACGAGATCTTCGCGCGATGCAAAAGGTCGAGATCTGCCTCATTAACATTCACCTCTTTGTCTCTGTCGTTCTTTCCTTTACGATCGTCTTGCTCCCTGAGAGATTCTTCTCATCTTCCTCCTCCCTCTTTTCTTCTCTCCCTTCTTCCTCTTCTTCTTCTTCATCATCATCTTCTTCTTCTTCTTCTTCTTCTTCTTCTTACCCTTTGCTTCTTACCAACCGGTCGACTTTTAGTAGCGCTTTAGTCGTCCTTCCCGCTACAGCTCGTTTTCTCCTTTTTTCGCGTGGCGAGATGGAAAGAAGAAATGGCGCCGGTACGAGCAGAATCCTTGGCAATTTGTGCGTCCTCTAGGAGGAGGATCTCGTCCTCCGTTCGAAGGAAGTACTCGTATAATATATTCAAATATAATCGTCTCGAAGAAAGAAGAATTATTCTCAAGGTAGTCCATATTCAGTGTAATAATTTGTACAACTCATCATTGCTCCAAAAAAATGACACTGCATCACTGTTATTATCAATGACAGTTTTATAGAAGAGAGAATAAATCATAAAAAAATATGTGACTGATCTTAGAAGATGCTTTCCGAAAGTGCTTTTCACTATGTATGTTACATTATACATTTTCATATTTCCAAATTTGTAGAAGAGCGCGTGAGAAAACTTTTTTCTCAGAATCTGCGTAAGGAAAATTGATTGTTCTTAGCGATTTAAACTTGACGGTTTAAATTACTCTAAAAAAAATTTACTTTAAAAAATATAGCAAGAATTATAAATATATTTAAATATGCTTAGAGAGAGAGAGAGAGAGAGAGAGAGAGAGAGAGAGAGAGAGATGCATACAGTTAATGAAATAAAATTTATTTAAAGTAATGATGTTCACGCATTTACACAACGTGTACTTCTCTTATGTTAAATAGCGGATAGCCAATGAGAAAAAGACATAGACAAAATCCCGTCATAGAATTCTCTCTCTTTCTCCTCCTTTTCCAACGAAGATCACTGGCGATCACTACATGTAACTTGATAAACAAGTTTACTCGAGGAAGCCAGTATCTTATATACATACTTACACTGGGTGTCTCAAGTAGACTGAATACTAATTGTTGAACGTGCTCTGCGAAATAAAGCGTGCTCGATCATACGAGCACTCGAAAAAAACATTATTCTGTCTTGAACACAATTTTATACATTTCCTTTCTATTTAAATTAAAATATTCGTATACTTCGTGTTTGTATGTATTGTATAAGTGTTTATATTGTATATATTGTATTGTGTATGATAATTAATGAAAATAATTATTACTTGACAGTTTATTAACGTGTATCTTCGTAAAAGTTATAACGATAATAGCCATAATTCTCTTAAATTAGAAATTTTATCACAAATAGTTACATTACAAAAGTGAACATTTAAGTACCGACTATTTCGAAATGCCGGAATTATCTTGTCCATAAATCCTTTCGTAACTTTCAAATAACACATCAGCATACATTACTTGTTATTTCCTGAACTCTGAACTTTCACACGCGTGGTTCAAGACGCGTGGTGAAAGGCGTTAAGAAGAAGGAATAAGACATTTTCATCTCAAGCGAGTCCGAATTAATTGTCGCACAAAAATCGATCTCAAAGATTAATGAAGCAATTAATTAAGATATATATTAGAAAGTATGTGTCATCAGTAGAGTGTAATATGTTCTGTCTCACGCGCGAGCAATTTATCTGCGAAAATGACAGTGATTCGAGCAGTGATTTTTTTTTTGACGACTTTATTCGAATGATGATAAATCCGAATGATCATCAATTTGTATTTGAATTCAAATTCCGTTATCTTAAAAAAGCGCTTTAAAGAAACGCCATAAAACAAATAAATTAAAGAAAGATTCGCTATTATTTTATCTACTGCGATAAAAGTTAAAAAAAATAAAAATATTGATCAAATTCAATATCAAAAAGAGATATTTGGAAAGAACGAATGATTTTTTTTTTTAAAGAGAAGGAAATCGAAACTTTTTCGAATTGTGTACCATGCATACTTTTAGATCGACCAGCCGTAATCGCAGAAAGATCTCGCCAAGCACATTTGGCAACGGTTAATCATCTCTCACACGCGCAATTAAAGATATTAATTTCAACGCGATCGGATCCAGTGGTAAAATCGATTTTAGTGATCAATCGCGTAAACTTTCGTGCTAATAATTCGAGTCGCGATTGATTTATGAGCAGATACAATGTTGCTTGTATTCTTTGCATTTTCTTTTCTTTCCTCCTCGTTTTCTTTTTCTCTTTCTTGTATTGGTAATTCGTGTAACACGTACGTTTGTCTTTTACATCCTCGAAAAATAAATGCATCGGCCGCAGAGCGCATTCATCTTCATTTGACGGACCCTGGTCCGGATATCACGCCGATGTTTTTGCCGGTAAGATTTTATATGTAACATTTGATTTACTTATTTTTGCTTCTTCTCCAGCGAGAGGAAAAGGCGCGAGAAAGATGAATGATTTTAAATAAAAAAAAAAAAAAAAAAATCAGTGTGTTAATGACATCGAGATTGAAAAATTTGTTTTTCCAGTTTTTCAAGTTTTAGAAAAAATTATGTATAAAAATCAATAGAACTCACATAACTTTATATAACTATACTTATAATACAATAACATTTGCAGAGACTAGTATTTATAGAATTTATTTTATTATACATTACTTTATAACGTAATTTATATCTCTTATTTATTGCACAATTTAACCAAAAAGCGTTATAAAACAATGTTATAATAAATAATAAATAGCGTTATAATAAACAATAAATTTTTGAAAGAATTTAATTTAAATAATTAATATCAACTATAATAATAATAAATCTCAAGTAAAACGTTTCGCATACTTACTTGTATTATCATCTGTTGCGTCCAGCAACGTCGTCGTTCATATCGCACAGTCGGTGTACGCGTGCAAATTTTCACTAATACTATCCTCAAACTGTACTTTACGAATTAATATATGTGCAGCAATAATTACGAAGTAACGCTTGCGAGAACTGCTCTTGAGAGTCGATTAAAATTTCTCACGAATAAATTTGTCACCACAAAACTGGTCTAACATCCCGACTTTTCTTTTTCTAATTATCAAGTCTTTTTCTCGGCTACAATGTAAATCTTCTGATATCTAGATTATGAAACTTAACGGAGATCCTAGGAGTTCTCTTATCCTGCAAGGTCGTTGGCACCTAGACACTGGCGGTTTAAAGTGGGTTCCGCATCATTGGGAATTGCGATATACACCCAAGTATTCCATACGAGAAATTCAATGCTTAACCTTATATCTCGATGTTTACAATTTACAGAAAGAAATATCTTCAATAAACAATTTATTTTCAAAAAAAATACTATTACTAATGATAATAACGGTAATAACAGATTCCTTTCTTCTTATATATTAACAGATTTCCTTCTCGGTAAGAATTAACTTTCTTCTTCAATAATTTCTTTCTTTTGCAAACAATTTTTCCTCTCTTTAACAATTCATTTTTTTTTTTTTAATAATTAATAGCTCCTTTTTCTCCTTTAAATATCATATATATTTATTTCTAAATGAGAAGTATCATCGACAATAATCGGTATGCATCCCGACGTGAATTCCTAGCGCGCGCGTGTTAACGCCAACGTGATCTTACTGTCGAAGTGACAAAGTTCACTAATCGTTTCTCTTTTCTATGAGCAAAGAGAAATCCTTCTTTTTTCGTTTTCGTTCATTTTGCCAATTAAAAAGCGCCAATACGTACGCCACGATAGATAAAATTTTGCATAATATGCAACACTGATCAAAATCAAAATCTAAATATCGCGTAATTAAATGAGAATTGCGTATAAAATACTTAGTAAATTAAGTGCAATTCTTATTTAATTGAGAGTCCAAATTAGAGAAAAAAATAATTATGATAATAATTATTAAATTGTGTAAATCATAGTTCGATCCTTTCAAAAAAATAATTATTTTTAATATTTAAACAGTTCATAATTATCATACATTTTTTATTTTATATTTATTTAATTTTAGACTGAATGATATAACAATCTAAACCGAATCATTATTTACTCAAGCAATTATCGCACTATTAAGGCTCTATGTCATATAATATCAATCTTGTTCAATCACGGTATATCGGAAAATCAATATTTTCCGCTATTTAATAAGTTAATAACAGCCTTTTTGACATCATCAATTTGCCGTCACTCGATCAAAATCTCAATATCCACGTGATATTATTCACATTTAATTACAACTCTAGTTTTTTTATTTATAAAATAGATATCATATCCCGATTTTATCAATACGTCATTTCTGTAGAAACCAAAATTATCCCTAATAAAATTCACTCCAACATCAAAATCCACATTGTTCTTCAGTACTATCATCCGTTACCCGCGTTATTCTCAGCCTTGTTCCCCAATTAATAATTCAGTTACAATATTCACATCATCATTGTCATCACGAAGATGATTTGAAAACTTGGCCTCGCTTGTCTTTTCTTCCAAAAAAAAAAAAAATTTCGTTATTTCAACGCGATTTTCGGGGTTCTGATATCCTGAGGACGAGACGCGTTATCATTGGGAGCGGCCTAAGAAGAGGACTTAGAATTCGCGTAGAGTTGAGCGCGGGCGTAATAAGAGACTGCCCGCTGACGGCGGTAGCCGCGGTTCGTGCCCACGAGCAGCGGCAACACGGAGGAGAACAGGGCAGGGTGAGATGACCCCTCTCTCCTCTCGCGCACACCGGAAGGCTTCAAGTTGGGCCCCGGCCCCGGCCACCGCGTGCGAGCGGGCCCCGCCGGCGGAGACCCCGCGGCGAATCCAAGCGCTCGGTCTGTTCCCTCTCTCTTTCTTGTTCTCTCTTGTCGCGATGAGGCCCGCGATGCCGCGATCGGCAAGTGAAGATCGAGAGGGGTCCCCACGTGTCGGGAGAGTCTTATCGGCTACAGTCGATAATAAAACAGCCTTGAAGAGAGAGAAGCCGTATATATATATATATATATATATATATTGAAATATATTTTTTAGGAGCCATTTTATTTTAATTTTTCTCGTTCTATTTTATTTTTAATTTTATTTAGTTTGTAATATGTATTATGTGTATGCGTGGTACGTGAGAATGTTGTCTTTTAGATATTTTAAAAAATTATTTCATTTATAAAGATTATATATTATTATTTATTTAGCTTTTTATTTTTTGATTATTCTTTATATTTCTGGATTATTGCATATTTTAATATTAATATTTTTAAGATCGATTTCTTTATCATTTTCTCCATTATAGTAAATACTTGGTGACATAAAAAAATATTTACAAATTCTCAAAGAATTTGTTTCACAATTTAAAAAATATCTTTGCAAGAATACATATAAAATTTTGCTTTAAATAATTTTTTTTTGGCACTTACCTTATCACTGTGCGTCAAATGATAGATCGAGCTTTTTTAATTTCTTTAACAGTTCCGGTTTAGTTGCCAGCGCCTTGTAGATAGACTCAATCAACACTTTAGTTTGATTGTAGGGCGGAAACGGCATGCCTTCAAGATTGTAGACGTAAACAACACCCTCGACATCAGCGACTGTCAGTTGATTCCCGTTGGCTGTAAAATTAGCTGCAACCAATCTCGCTCCGTTCGTTGAGATCGTTACGGAAGCAGGAATATGCGTTTTTCTACGGATGTCCCACACGCAAATTTGATCGTTAACAATGCTGGCGATGATAGTGGAACATGTAGGACTCCAACAGGCATTTCTCACGCATGCCATCGTTGTCGATAGGGTAATTAGCGGTTCGGTGAGACCTTCGGCCCAAATTCTGATGCACCAATCAGCGCCGCAGGTCAAAAACAGCTTTTGGCAAAAGGGCGAGAACTCAAATGAATAAATTGGACCGTCATGTGCTAGAAAGCTATCCGTGTGTTGACGCAAATAGTTCGTAGAGCATCGATAAATGCAACCTTCATCAGAACCGACGAAATAAATATTGCTAATAATGGGATGTTTTCGAAGAATGAGGGCGCCCGGTTGACGATTAATGGGCACGTCATAAGCCACGCAATGATCAGTTCTAGAAATTCCGCTTAATTTGCCTTCAATTCTATACAAACGCATAATCTCTGTGGCAATAAAATCCTCGCCGAAACGATAGCAGTATACCCGACCATCTTGATCGCTAGTGTAGATCTGCTCTTGACGGTCAAACTGTTCGTCACCGCTCCACCATTGCACCTATAATATAACAAAGATAAAAATACTATCGATTAATTGATTTGCTCGCACATTTCATAATTAATGATAAATAAATAGATTTGTAAAATTCGTACCTGCCAATGTGGCGAGCAAGCTGCTAATGCCTCTTTACGACTTTGCCTGATAACGTTTATCTTATTTGCACTGACATCAATAATCTTCACATTTCCATCATAAAAACCGATCGCTAAAAGATTCGGCCGTTCCTTACTCCAATCTATGTCGGACAACAAATTGTCGAAAGTATATTCACGGTCAGGATGACTAGGATTCTTTGCACACCAAATCAACAGAAGTCCATCCATCTTGTTGGACCCGGTTTTGGCGCCATATGCGACAGCGAGGACATTTGCGTTCGCCGGACTCCAACGAAACGCGACCACAGGACGATTGCGTGCCATTTCGCATGCGAAAGTCCATAATAAACCTAATCGATAATCGAATTTCAAATCCAAGGCGCACGGATCGTGCTTGGTCAAACCAGTAAAACGCTTTTGTGCCTCCGCGAAAACATTATTTGCGATTATACGTTCCATCACATGTGCCGCGTTCAGAAAGCGTGTCTCCCGACAGATACGAGATAGTTGTTCTTCAGGGCTTGGATCAAGAATCCTTTCAGGTTCGGGGAGTTTGTACCGGAGTTCCTGTCACGAACACATGAACATAAATTTTCAAAAAGACCTATTTTATAAAGATCTTTTTACATTAAAAAAAAATTCTTCAGTTATATAAATACGCGTGCAGTTTTCGTATACTTTTAGTTTAGTTCTTTTTATATTTTCGAAACATGTGAAAAGATAAAAAATTTATAACTCTATTATTCAAAATTGTACGATGAAAATAATGTAAGAAGAGAAATTACAAAGAAATTTATATTATAGAAGTTTTGTTGATTAAAAATAAAGATGTAAAAAAGAATAGCAAAAAATAAGTTGGATTGAATACGAATATATGATCTTATAAAATATTTATTTAATTATAATAAATTCAATTGATGTAAAAAAAGCATGACTGCATTTAACAAACACATTTAGTAATATACAATGATTCTTACCTGTGCTTCTTGTATCCGACGCATCGATTTCTTCGTGTGCACAATTAATAGTCCATTCTTCTCTACCATCAATTCTGGTGCCGCGTAGGTGTCATGAATCACCCAATTGTTTACGAACATCCCCTGATTCTTGCGGGGCCTCAGACCACAGTAGGTGCCGCGTGATTTCGTCAACACACATACCGTCTGTGTCTCGACGTTTAACAGCTTCCGACTGGAACCTGGTCCCATTGTCACATATTCATAATTCTCGTTTTCCTGTTGAACTGCCTGTCCCTCAGGTGTTCGCAAATCTTCAGTCATTTGCGGCATTTCGAACACGAAAAATGTCTGCGTCTCCTTCAAAGTGATTGTCACAGTTTCCGGACGTGTCGCAAATATTGCCAAATCGTCACTATAAGCAAATATCTTTACATTACTTCACTCCGTCGTTTCAATATATTATATGCATTTTTAAACTTTTATATTGTTAAAAAAATTGAGATCAATTAATTTTCTTATAATTTCTCCTTTATATTTCTCAAAAAAAAAAAAAAAAATAAGAGAGACGAAAGATTAGTAACAATATTGATAAATAATACAAAAGAAAAGTATATATATTTCAAATAAAATATATATAAAATAAAGTATATATATATATATATATATATATATATATATATATATATATTTCAAAACTGAATTTCCGTCATTTGAAAATCATAAACGAGATATTAGCTATTACTCAGGTAGAAAAAATGGCAATGGCGCGGCATCCTCGTCTTCCTCCATAGGCATAAGCCCACAAATCTGCGTCGACATCAAACTCTCCATTTGCAAATCGGATGGCATCGAGGGAATTCTAAGAATGGAGGAACTAATTTTGAGACCACTGAGCGATGGAGATGTCAATGGAGATCCGTTTCCAGTCTGGAATAATCCGATGGTCTCAAAGGCGGTCATCTGATTCTCATCGATAATGCCAAAAGCTGGATGGACCAATGGTTTCGGTGTGACGTCTACGTTTTCGTGAATGACACGAAACGCCTGTCGTTGTTGAAGAAGCGCCGAGGCGACATTTCGCTCGCATCCCATTTTCCGTGCTCGTCCAAGAACGTTGACCTTTATCTTGGACGACGTAACACTGGGAGATATCCTTTGCGGGGATTCGAAATCGCTGACGGCTTTCATCCTGCGAGCGAAACCGTAAACAGAATTGCACACGAATCAAACTTTATGAAACAACGTTTGAGACTAGTTAAAGGTACGGTTGAAATATCTCACCGCCATTCTCAGCGGTTCCTTGGAGACGTTTAATCGATTTTAGAATATTAGAGATCGTAGAGAGAGAAGAATAAAGGAATTCTTTCTAAAAGGAGACAAAAAACGTAAACAAATATTAAATTTATGGGAGAAGCTCATAAAATGATAAAAAATTGCATATCACAACATTTCTTACCAGGAACACATCAATTTTATCTTCGGAAAAAAGATACATATTCAACCGATCTCTCTATCACTATTGCATTTAAAAAAATTTCAGAGGATTGGAATTCAACCAATTACAATAAAGTGAAGATAAGATTCGCATTATCTGATTGGTCGAAATCTAATCTCCAATTCGCAATCGGTCTTCAATGCACAATCTGATATGGGCTTAAGAGGAAAATAATTGAATGTGGATGCAGGTCCACTTGTTACACCTGTGACAGCGTTTCTGCATTTGAAATATCGACTTTGAACATAGCTATTTCAACTTAGATAAGCTAATTTTATACACTCGAATGTAACGGTCAAAAATCAAAATTACCTTACATCCATTCATTTCACTTGTACTTCTTTGCATTTGAAACAAAATATAATATATCCACATTTTGATGTTAGAGAAAAAGAGTGAAACTCTCTCGTCACATTCTTCCATCCTTATACTCTAATGATAGAATCAAAGAAATGCACGCGCGTGTGCAATTAAGATCAGAAATATCAAAAAGATAATTAAAAAAAAAATTGATAAAGTAGTATATATCGATTAAATATTATTAATTTTCCGCGTGCGCCGTACACCCGAGATCAAAATGCTATTCCATTCTGACAGCATGAGTGAGCTGCACCTACACCGAGCTTCCTCTTCCCTTTTTTCCTCCTTCGAGGCAATCAGCCAATCACCGAAAAAGAAAACGCAGCGAGACTCGTAGAGGGAGAAACTCGGTGCAAATGTGGTTCTCGCGACTCGCGAGTACACCCGAACGGGATGATATTTTTGTTCTCCACTGTACACAGCGTTCCTACGTAATACTCCGCGCTGTGATCAATAAAATAACTTGAGATAGTTTAATGATATGTCGGAAAACGTGTCGTGAAATCTACACGCGGCGTAGGTAGGCAACGCGCAAGAGAGAGAGAGAGAGAGAGAATCCGTAGGAGAGTAGGAAAGCATAACAACGCAACGAAGTAGTGGTGGGTAGTGCGGGTGGGGATGGCGACGACAGTGATGTGGTAACAGCTGTAGTCAAGCTGGCTTTTTGGTGGATTTCGATTAGGCGAAGTTTTGCGTTCTGATTTTTTTTTTTTTTTTTATATATATTTGGCACGAGCTGGCTGTTCCGCGTTGGAGTCTCGTGTCCAAGCTCGCGAGTGTCAGCGGGGCGAGACAGTCGTGAATTAGACAGGCGTACAGTACGAGAAAACGGAAAGGGTTGTGAACGCGCGATTGACGGCGAGAATTCGTACACAACTGAACAGCAGCCTCGACGAACGCGCGCCATGTCGCGCGTTCCCAGCTGATCCCACGTTTGACATACCGCGTCGTATTCCTGCACAGCAGCTTCGACCGAGCCGAAATTGCGCAATTATAGACGAAAATACAGCACAGGCGTGTCTTCCTTCATGCCGTGTGATATCATCGTGATTTAGTGGAAAGCCGAGAGCCGTGCCGAGAGAGAATGGCGGAGCTGGATGACTTATTTCACACGGATCAATATGTAGGCCCGGAACGGCTTACCGATTTATGCTACAAACTGATCTGCGAGAATCTCGACATAATCTCGGTAAAGGGGAAGCGCGGCCATCGGATACTACGGAAGGGCATAACCTTCCCGAGCGAGATATGCGACAAGATTATCGAATACGCGCAGCGCAGCGAGGCGACCGAGGATGACGATTGCTTTTTTTCGATCTTCAAAAATCTAGCGGCGACGCGATTGAAACACGTCAGGATATCCAATTGCAGCTTGACCGACACCTCGGTCCAAACGCTCGTCAGCCACAAACTCTACGATTTAGAACTCACCGATTGTAGCAACGTAACGGAGCTCTGTATCGAGCATATTAATGCAAATTCGGAGAATTTACACAGTTTAGCGTGTCATGGTACCTCGATGATCATACCATCCAGTTTAAAAGCATGTAAGAAACTTGCTGCTATCCCTCTAATCTGTTGTAACGATGTATAATGTAAGTGGATTGTCGATTAGACTATATGTAATCTTTATTACAGCTGGCTCGTCCGTCAATTACTACGAACAAGGATACGTTTTTAAAACACCGAATTTAAAACGTCTGGCATTAGGATACGTAGGAATACCGTCATCAGAATATTCGCTGCTCCTAGCGGGATTAATAAATCTGACGCATCTAGATTTATCTAATAGTTGTAACATTGACACTTTTGAATTTTATCATCTGATACCAAATTTAGTATCCTTAGCTTTGTACAACGTTAAAGTTAATACCGATGCAAAATCTTTTGTTAAGAACATCTGTCAGTTGAAGAATTTAAGGTATACTATAAGATTCTAATTATATAAATTGTATAGCCATGAAACTTATTAGTTGTAAAATTTTCTTAAAGATACAAATACACAGCTAGGTGATACATGAAACTAAACTTATTGGATGATATCGTATGATGTGAATTTATGTAAAATATCTTTTATAGGCACTTGGATATTTCTCAATCGAATCACAAACAGGGACAGTTTGATAATCCCAATAAGATCCTAAGTGATCTAGTAAGTGGTCTACCCCAGTTGGTTTCTTTAGATATTGGTGGTACAAATCTTGCAGGAAGAGGTGTAGCTGAACGTCTTGTCGATACGAACATCGAAGATATCAATTTTGGTCAACTTTCCGATATACCAGGACTTGCATCTAGAATACACAAGCCATTGCAATTTTTAGGACTTTATGGTACTACTCATGGTGCTTGCAGGAGACATGACATACCGGCAAAAGTGGTAATGTGTCTCGTTGATATTATACATTGCAGCAAAATTCATAGAGATATTATTGTTTTTTATTTTCGATTTCTTTTCATGTGGATTTAGGTGGCTGGTGATGCAAATGAAGATCAAATATTGATCGCAGCTCATGTTTGTATGGACAATAAGCAAGAATTATTGCAGAAAGTATTAAGCGATTTGTATCATGTATTTAGATATGAAAATTGTCACAGAATGGATCAAGCTTTATGTACCGTTTTGGAAGCGATGGAAAAACATCCCGCTCAGAAACATATACAGATTTCAGGAAGGTATGCATGTATATAGACGTGTTAAATAGACGTTTTATAATTCATAAATTACTTATTGCCAAAGAAAATAGTTGTGAGATCTGAGAAACCACTGTTAAGGCTATGCCAACAATCGCAATTCTAATTTTGTGTCATATATTGCAGCGCCACATTATTTTATATAGTAAAGATGAAGGAAAAGGGTGAATTAGTAGCACGAATGAAGAGAAGAATTATCAGTACTTTATTGGCTGGTATGAGTACGCATAGAGATGAAGAAACTATGATGCGGAATGGTTGTTTGGCACTGTGTCAATTCCGCATACCACATGACGTGGTTTGTGTTATCCCTAGTTTTTTAAATTTTTATATTATCGTGATGAAATATTAGTTTTCTGTATTAAATTCTTTGTAATTAAATTGCGCGATTATCGTATTATAATAAAACAAAGTCACGTTTTTATTTATCGGATGTACACCACTTATTAATGAAAAAGAAATTATAATTAATCACTCTCAATGACATTGATTTTTTAGATGTCGAATTATGAAATGCTTGTAAAGGTGCTTCTACATTCGGCCAAACACTCAGAGCCCGAAAGTTTTGTCCAAAGAATCGGCATATATTTATTAAACTCTTTAGCTTGTCAAGTGGAAGGTAAAGAGAAGAGACTACTCGGCAAATTGGGTTGTGTTAAAACTATGTTAGAATTGGTAGAATACAGGGTGGAAACAAATATTTTTGATGACGTATTAGAAGTCGCATGGTCGACTATGTGGAATATGACAGACGAAACTTCTATAAATTGCCAACGATTCTTAGATGAAGATGGCATGGCACTTTTCCTCAAATGCGTACAGGTACGCATGTTTTATGATGTACGTTCGGTCATGGTCAACACTGAGCTTAAGTTGCAAAATTTTCATTTTTATTGCAATAATATTCTTTCATGTGTTGCTTAGCAATATCCACATAAAGAAGAATTATTAAGAAATATGATGGGTTTACTCGGCAATGTAGCAGAAGTCGAATATCTTCGGATTCACCTTATGCAGGAACGATACGTGACTGTCTTCGCCAATCTATTACGCTCTAATGGTGACGGAATTGAGGTTTCGTATTTTCCTTTCCTTCTTTTGTAGTTTGTTAAAAGTGATTTTATTTTAATTTTATTGGAATACTCTAAATTTAAATCTCTAACATGCGCAAATAGATATATTTCTTTAATTACAACAGGTTCCATACAACGCGGCTGGTATATTGGCACACATGACGTCTGATGGTATTGACGCTTGGACAATAGAAAAGCCGACTCGCAATGAAGTTCTTAAATACATGGTACAAGCGATTGAAAGTTGGGACTTGGATGCGGAACGTAATATCAATTATCGTTCATTCGGACCATTATTACGCTTGCTGGATGTATATCATACTCCTCCATGTCAACATTGGGCTGCTTGGGCTCTTGCTAATCTCACCACTGTATATTGTACGTGTGCAATATGAATATTGTATTTATATTTTGGAGTATTCGTCTTGTTCCATTCTTTTACAATTTGATCTACTTTTAGCATTCAAATACTGTGCATTGGTAGTGAAAGAAGGAGGACTGGAGAAACTACATACGGTAATAGCGGATCCTAGGCCATACGAACGTATAAAAGAACTTGCAAACTTGGTGATTGAAAATTGCTGTCAATACAAGAGCCATTCCGACAATGTAAATGTTTTTCATTCTGCCTTAGACGCGGAATATAGTCTGGATGGTTAAAAGAGATCTGGTAACATCGTTATGCACGTTGCAATAACTTATGTCATCTCTTTAGACAAAACAAATTATAATTAATATCGTAATGGACGAATAATAGCAGAAAGATAATTATATAGCCAGATTAAACACGAGCGCGTTAAATCTACGTGACAACAATAGATCTGTTCATTGTAGCTGTACTGTGTCGAACGTTCTGCACTTGAAATGAATATATAAAATTAAATTGGGAAAAAAAGAGAAACGATGAAAAGTACAAAAAGTTTCGCTACAAAGAACAAATCTACAAATTTCTCCAACAAAAAGTGGAAAACGAACGGATGCTCAATATTACAATTACAAAGATTGTGTGTGTATGTATGTATTCATGTATGTATGGATGTATGCCTGCGTGCGTGGCTGCATGCGCATGTTTGTACGTAAATAGAGCAATGGGCGTCTCGCCACAGTTTCGCGCAACTTTATCGCGAACTTGGCGCGAACCATTAACGTGTCTCTTGATGAGTATATTGTTTGCGCTCTTGTGTGTGTATGGGAACTTACATGGAGAGGATTCGTACTAAGTATTTTGAGAGATGACTCAATAATTGAACGAATTCAATTATCGACAGATATTCATCTTATATATGATTGCCGCTAATTAATGGTTAATTGAACCAAACATCTTTCATCCAATTGATATACGTATGGCGTTATAAATGCTTCCCTATATGAAATTATCAATTTGATTATGTTTTCAAATATGCTTGAAATGATTATCGATTGAGAAAATTTAAAGAGATTTTTATTATTGATTTAATAATTGACTTAAATATGAATCACATATTATTAAAGCTCTTTAATCTTGAATGCATATGTAAAACTCGGGTAGAATTTTGTATGATGCATTTGTTACGCTGTGTGTATACATGTACATAATCCGCTTTTAACATATGGTCGAGCCTCTGTATTCTGAGCACTCTTATTCTCTTGAATAAGCTGAATCTCTCTCACTTTGCTGTGAAAAATGAAAACTGCTAATGAAATAAAAAACGCAGATGAATGTAACAAGGGAATAAAGAAGAAGAATAAAAGAGAATAGGGAGTTTGTTCCAGCAGATCAAAAATGTGGAGGTTCAACTATAGAAAAGTGAAAATAAGTAATCGCAGCTGAGACCTGCACGCTTATTATATTTATCTTTAACTAATCGTATTGACTTTCGTACAATATGTTTGATGTTTCGGTCCTTCTTTCTTTCTCTTCCTTTGCTTCTCCCTTCCCTGTAGATAATATGTAGCCATAGATGACTCGTTCCCATTATATTAAGATTATTCTGAAAAACGTAACGGATTTAGAAATGTATAAAAAGAATTACGAAAAAGCAGGTCATTAAATTTAAATGTTTTGTATGTATCATTATAATTACTATTAAAGTCCCCTGAAAGAATTAACTCTATTAATTAAATACCAATTATACGGTCGTGATCGTATACTTTCAACGAATCTCCAAATCTCTCTAAGTTCTCGTCCATTCTGAATTGCGCATTTTGGAACGCGCGGAAAAATAATAATTACGATTGTTACCAGTGTTAATGTAATGTATATGATGATGTAATCATATAATGCATCAATGCATACCTTTGTTCGATGTATAATATAGTATTATCTAAAATCACATAACAAAAGTATGTATTTTATTTTTTCTATCCTCGGTTTTTTACAAAAATTAATTGTGGCGATTTGCGCTAGCAAAAGTCATGATAATAACGAAAGTAACAGCAATGTCAGATGCAAGTTAAAAACAATAATAATGTAATTAATAATTATATCAATTAATATTAACATATAGTTAATATCTGTGTTATTTTGTTAAAATTAGTAATACTTTGTTATTCGACATACTAAAAAAAATTAATTAAAAATTAATTTAAAAAATTACAAATGTCGTTTTATTCCGATGTTTTTAATTAATTCAACTAATTAATTGTACGAATTTAATAATCATAATTTGGACTTCCAATAGAAAGGTTTATCTTAGGGTGCGATCCACTTGGTGCTGCAAATGCTTCGAGGCATTTTTTGATTGGTCAATTCATAAAATTCTTTATTCTGATTGGTTAAGCAAATACTTCGAAGCATTTGTAGCAGCAAATGGCACAGCAGCAAAACCGCACCCTTGAGCAAAATGGCTGCGTTCAGCAGAGAAAGCAGATCAGTGAGCGTTCAATGATTCTTTATTACGATTGGTTTCTACACTTACATTCAACGAAGATCTAAAGGCAAGGACCAATCATATTGAAAAATCACTGAGCGCTCACTGATCTGCTTTCTCTGCTGAACGCAGCCAATGTCTCGTTGTGGCTGGAGTTCCTAGGAAATGCGTGTCGCTATTGGATATCGAAGATGACGCGGGTTTCCTTTCGTTACATTCGCGATTGGGACGCTACTGTTCCAAGAAGTGAGCGTGCCGACATTTTAGTTGCTCACGGTCACTCGGTTCGTTGCTCCATCTTCTTCGCGTGGATTTTTCTTCCGAACAATTGCTCGCAATTGCAGATCGAGGTATTTTGAACGTCGAGTAGCGTATAGTACGAACCGTGTACGTACCGTACGCAGTAATAGTAATAGTAGTAGCGATAATAGAGTTCTGATACGAACGTGTGAGGTCGTAAAAAGCTCGGTTGTGATCGCGCGGTCATATCCGCAACGACGAGGTGAAGGCTGTGAATTTCGCCAGGGCGGACAGCAAGGTGAGTCTTCTACCGCTTGCCGAACGCGCGCCGGAATGCGACCATCGCTCTTTCGCAAGTTGCGCAAACGTGAGATTATCGAGCCTTCCTAACGGACCTCATGGGCGCGCGAATTCGTCCCCCAAAGTATTTCGCATAAGGGGCAGGAAGTGGTATGTCCCTCGACTTTGCGCGGCGCATTTCATCGTCACGCAGCTCGGCGCATCGCGATCTCGTCCGACGTGGCCGATCGATGCTCGTAGTCACGCGTCGCCTTTTGGATTTTAATTTCTCTCCTTTTATTTCCCCATCCTCTCCCCCCCCCCCCCCTTTTTTTGTAGAACCATCCAGAGATTGTGGGTTTTATACGAAATTACGTCATTCCGCTTCGTGATTCCATAAACACGATGCTTAACCTGAACGGAAACTCGAATTACAACCCGGATAGCAACTCGTAATCACGGAGGGACTATTTATATGCATATATTGTTTCACGAATGTAAACCATGCCACATACGTTGTACAAAAATATTTGTTTTGTCCATAGAAAATTGGCGCTGTATATCCGCTACAGCCCCTTTCTCTTTCTCTCTCTGTCTCGCTCAACGATAAGTTGCAACCATGAGCTATGGTTACAATAAATACAGGTTGGTAATGTACGTTTAATAACGACGTCCGATTTGTGTTTGGTCCGCAAGACCGGTAAATGCTTTTTCTTTTGATAGCATCTTATTGGTGCACTTTGCAAGTTTGAAGCAACTTTGATTCTTTTGTTGCCATGTACGTTTTCACAATTTCACACTTGTTTCATACATATCGGTATTTGATTTTGTTCTAGTCAGAAAAAAGTCAAATATTTTTATATAAGAGGGATTATATACTGACATCAAGATGTAAAACCTTGGTTGAAAAAGATAAATGTGATATGAATATAACAAAAAGTTTCTTTTTCGGGTTTTTTTTGTAGTTCTACCATGAGTTCTCGTGGTCGAGGATTTAGTTCTCGCGGAGGTTCTTATAGAGGACGAGGTGGAGGTGGTGGAAACGAATGGAATGGTAGCTCGGCAGGTGGAAATATATCCAGCCGAGGAGGATACTCGTCTTCTAGAGGCGGCAGATTTAAGTACTCGACGACGAGCTATGATTCTAGATCCAAGTATAATTCAGGTAATACATAATGTTGATTAATAACACGCTATAGTGTTTGAAAAGTGATTAGAGAGAACTATTAAATCAGAGATAACAAAACTTTGATATGACATATTAATCACAATCAACAAATTACATATATGTACTAGCTATTTTCAAACGATATTGTAATGTTGATGATTTTTTTTTTTTTATAGGATCGGAAAGATATACAAGTAGAGGTGGTCGTGGCGAACATTCAAACAGTTATAAAAGACCTCGCGTAAGAATATAGAATTAATATTATAGAAAAATCTTAAAAATATATTCTTATGACACTATTGGGAATACTAAAATATTCTCTTTTGCAGGATTCATATTCCGGTAGGGATGATCACCGATCGTCCAGTGAATCAACACGTAAAAGGATAAGAAGCGATTATCAGGTATGTGTCCTCCCCTCTCTTTTTCTTTCCAAGCTCCTTCATCCATTAATTTGTCTTGTAAGATGATTAATAATTTAAGAGAAAACGTACAGTATAGTATCAGTTTGCATTGTTTTGAAATTATATTGTACATCATGATTTTTTTATAACGAGGAATTTCGATAGACGATTATTAAATATTATTTCTATCTTACGTAATTGAGAACGATGGTCCTGAAAGTTTGTCACTTGTCGATTGAAACGTAACGCATCAAAAGGATGAGCATATAATTTAAAGGAATAGCATATAATTTCAAGACACTCGTATATAAAAAAGGTTGGTGTACTTTAGGCGAAACATTCATAAGTTATCATACTTTCCTTTCAAGCAACGCGAGCCAACGGCTTCTCGAACACTCGTTCTTTTTGCGTTGGGACGCTACTGCGATGGAACGCTACAAAAACGTCCAATTATTAAAAGATGAATCATTAAATGATGAAACATACCTAGATGGTATTCATAATTGCCTGCTGTCCGCATATATTCTATTAAAATTTGAGAGTCGTTTAAAAAGTCGATGGAAAAATCGAGTAAATAGACGTACGTGTATGTGCCAGTCGCATCACGTTTATTCCCCGTTAGAGTGCGATATACGCAATTAAGCCGATTTATTGTGCAGTAACGAGAATAGAGAGTATAGAGAAATCGTAGAGAAGTAAAGCACGATATACTCAGGCGTCGCTTTATGACATGGGATTTTCACGAAATATCATCCATAAACATCGTGTAATCGATTATCTAAATTATGTCAAATGCTAAATTACAAGAGCAAATTTTGAATAATATTTATACGTTCGTAGACCTTTTCAATCGCACTGAGATACGTTTGTCCTTTATCGACTTTACGTTAACCATGGCAAAAAGGAAATTAGGAATGATTTAAAGTTTAAATGTATGCATATCCCTACAGAATGACAAAGAAATACTTGTGAAATATGATACATGCGGGGGAAATGAGCGAGAAATGGATATATATGGATGTACATACGTATACGTAATATATCGTCCAAAATATCTTGTTCCCAAATGCAACTAAAAAGCACAAGTATTTATAAATGATTATGTGCTTAGCGACAGCTTTGTTACTTTCGTTATCTATTATCACCTTTATGTATATGAAAGATTCGACATCGCAGAGGAAATTTCTTATACGTAACGATACGATTGTTCACACCTAATGACAAATAATTCGATAAGTTGGAAAGGTCTAGCGAGAGCATTGTACGTATTATATATCACGCATCGTTGAGTGGCGAGATAGAATTCGTTAGCTCGAGGGAAACGAGCTTTGTTACTACTCCCAAGATCCGCAAATATAATGTGAACGCGAAGTCAAGTAATAAGGCAATGAAAAAGCATTTAGGGATTCTTGATATTTAGGGAAAATAGAAAAAAAAAAGTATATTTTAAACAGTAAACGATTAGCACTGCATGCATGTGATAACCGAATGATGAAATGCAAATGGATTTATTGAAAATAAAAACATCAGTCAGTTAATTACTACGCCGACAATTATTAATTGATTAATAAATTTTTTATTCGGTCGATCGAGTTAGTCAGTTAGTCATTTAGTCAATTGCTCGATCGATCAATTCATCAATCGATATCAGTCAGTTAGTCACTCGATTAGTCCGATTGGACAGTAGCAATTAAGAGTTAAACATAGATATATATATATATATACGTGTATGTAGAGAGACCTACGAAAAGATAAGGTAAGAAAGGGAATAAAGAGGGGAGAGAGAGGATATGTATGCATAAGCACACATACTTATATACATAATATATATGTAGAATAAAATAAATAAATAAGAGAGGAAAGGGGGCAGGAAATGTGAAACAAAAGAGAGGAATACATGGAAGGAGCACAATTGAATTTGATTTGGCAGGGTGGAGGTAGCGGTAGCGGTTCACAGAGGTATTCATCGTACGGTTCATCTACATCGGCGCCCTACGATGATAATAAGGGATCGTCATCCGGCGTATACGAGGACAAGAGACAGAGCGAACGAGCATCATCGTACCACCGTTCCGAGGACCGTCACTCCGCCTCGCGAAGCTACGCGCCTCCGCCACCACCTCGGATTAGTGAAATGGCACCGCCCCCGACTCAGAGATACACCTCGAGTCGAGGAAGAATATCGCATCAGAGTTCAAATTACAGAGGTCGCATTTCGACCCGCGGCACCACTGGTAGAGGTAGTGCATTTCATCGCGTGAGTTCTCGATCGGACGTCCTCATGGCTCGCAAGCGTACCCTGCACTCGCTCGACTATCGTCGAAAGCTGCTAGGCTCACGCTCGCGAGACTACATCCAGCGTGTGCGCATGACTACTACCAAACTACGCAGGAGGTAATTTATTAATACAATCACTTACCACGAAAACCGTACGCAAATACTATCCCCGTAGCCTGTGCTTGCGTATTCTTCTTCCAAGTCGGTTCACGCAAACCGATTCTCGGTCGATGACCTGAGTCGCAAGACGATTAAAAATGGGGTAAATGAAAGCGAACAGATAAATAGATATGCGTAAATAGATGCCTAAGTAAATCGATCGATAAAAAAAAATCAAGACGCAAACAATCACGAAACAAATATTCCACTGGCGACAGAGAGAAAGAGAGCTTTTTGCAGGGTTCTAATAAAGAAGGAATCGATATGATGATACGTATAAACGCAATGTACGTGTGTATGTGTGTATCATCTAAAATAATTGTATTTTACTCGTCGTGAGATGTAATTCTCTTTAAAGTTATTATAGTACGACTATATTATTCGTATAATAATTCTCGACACGACCGAGGGTGTGCGAAGAAGTCTGAACGCGATGAAAAAAAAAATAAAAAAAATAAAAAATAAAAAAAAAGAAAAATGAATATAATAGACATTTTTAGCGTACACTAAGAAACGCATTTTATATTTTGGAACATAAAACCGAGACGTTAAACCGATATTATCGCGATATTTCCTACGTATCATCTATAAGCAAGCTTTTCTCGATGATACAACAATGAAAGACAAAGAAGCACGCAAATGGAATGCTGGAAAATAATATAAGTCAAAACAAAATTGCTGTGTCATTAGTAGCGGTACTACTAGGCTACCCGGAAGTAAAAAGGACTCGGGATCCGGTACCAGCGTAAAGGACAAGGATAGAGAGATGGCCAAAGCCATTAATGCAGAATTTTCTGATGACGATGACGAGGAAGATAATAAGAGTAATTGGGACGACGAAGAAAAGGTAATTCAACGTTAGAAAAGCCTATCGGGAAAGTATATCGTTCGTAAGCGTGGATTTACGTAAGATCAGTTTACGTAATTTGATCATTAGATAATATAAAATAGGAGCTCACACAAAGACGCACGTACAGACATTATTATTGTATTGTCAAAGCTTCATTTACAGAAATTGTTTTTTAATCATCGCTGTTGTATGTCCGAAACCGCGATCCAATCTCTAGCGCCAAATTCTTGCTTACGATAGACTCGTTGAGGATTTTCTTATATGTTTAACAATATATTTATTAAAATTATATTATTTTGTATTACATTTTTTTTTAATGTAACACATATATTTAGCTAACAGTCTCATGCTCGGGTAATTTTGTAATATTTATTGTGTCCCTTAACGTTCCACAGCCACATGAACGTGATGACGAGGAGGACATGGAAGAGGAAGACGAAAAGAAGAAAAAAGAGGACAAGCGTAAGAAGGAAAAGCAAGATAGAGAAAGACAACATACCGAAGATGAGGAAGAAAAAGATGATGATATTAAAGAAGATGATGATCAAAAGCGAGAAGTATATTGTTTTAGTCCTATTGTTTACTATTATCATCGTCATTATTATTGTCTTTTTTTATTTATTTTATTTATTTAAATTCATAGGAGGACGAAGACGACGATGGTGATGATGAGGAACGTGGCGAGGATGAAAAAGCAGAACGCGATAGAACCGCTAATTCCGAAGATTTACCGAGTAGACGGGATGGTAGAAAATTCATAAAATTGAAATGTCCGCATTGCGCCCATCATAGCGTTACGTTTAAAGAATATTCGCTTCATCTGTTCACCGGTCGGCATAGTGCGGCAATGAAACGTATCGCAGCGCGACATAAGGTGACTCTTACGCGTATGCGAGTTGTTCAACGACAAGAGCAAAGGCGTATCGAAGCTCGCGATGCAGCTCGCGGTACACTACCATCTCGTACTATGTTCTGTGCCATTTGCAAATTGAATTACCGTTCCCTGAAAGCCGCTCATCAGCTGTCCGAATCTCATCGACAGATGAAACGATTCCTCACACCATTCTGCCGTGTTTGTCGTGTCCAGTTCCGTTCGCCAATGTTCTTTGAAACGCATATGTGTTCGCTGGAACACATCAAGGTAACTCTTATATTTCAGATTGTTCATTTTACTAGTACAATATACGCAAGTTGACTATCTAACTTGACTTCTTTTCTTTTATTTATTTATTTATTTTTTTTTTTTTTTTTTAATCAGAGAAAGAGTATATTGAGAGAAAGAATGAACGCAAATGGAAGTGGCGAAGCCGAAGCTGATTCTAGCGCACCCGAAGAGGATGACAAAGAAGTTAACCTTGATAATTTCATGACTCTGGATTCTGTAGGTGATGTAGACGGTACGTAACAAACGTGTATGGAATATTAATTAAAAGTATCTTTCTAGCCAAATTTAATATACTACATGTATGTATTTTAAATTTTAAATATTTTTCATTATACTCTCTATCATTCTTTGATAGAAGACGAAGAGTCTAGCGAGAAGAAGAAGGAGAAAACCGAGGGTGAGAGTTCGAGCGAAGCGGAGAAAAAAACGAAAAGCAAACAAATGATAAAAGTTGGTGCGGAATACATAAAACGTGTCGAGGTACAATACTGCGAGTTATGCAAATCGTATCTACCACGCAGCGAGAATACAGAGCGAGCGATCGCTCTACATTGTTCTACTCGCAGTCATCTTAAACGGTATACCACGTCAATATTCAGCAAGATAAGCGAATAGCAAGGTAAGTTGTTATATTTATAATCTTGTGCTTGTTACAGGTATGTGCGTGATAATGACGACAAGGCGCTTAGACGTCAAGCAGAAAGAATACATCTACAATCATCCTCGACGAATGTAAATTCTACCGCTTCAACCGCGACTAATAATACATCGGACATCGCGAAAGCTTCTCCCACCAATTCCGAGCCACAAGTATCTGTTACGCCAACGACCACCGCAGGTGACAACAACGGTGTTTGCAGCACAGAATATATTAAAATGGATGATGACAAGTCTAATAATTTAGAGTCCGAAAAGAATGCGAAAGACAATAAGAATAATCAAGGCGATGAACTAGATGATGATGATTATCGCGCGCATGGTGCCGATAAAATGATATGGGATGATGTCGACAAAGATTTAGGTGATATTCTAAGAGAAAGCGAAGCGGGAGCGTCAAAATCGAGCGACGATGAGGATTCGCGTTACGATCGTTTTCGCAATTCAGACAAAAAGCAACAGCCCGGAAAAGAGAAAGAAAATGAAAAGAGCGAAGTTCTCGAAGACAAGAGTGGTAATAATAAGATGAAAGATGTAAAAAATTAAGCTGAAACAAGAAAAAACAAATGTGTAATATCGTCGAGAATTGTCCTTTGCTGTATATCTTCGATTTATTTTGATTTATTTTCGATCATTTTCATTTCATTTTTTATTTTTTTTAAATTTCTGTTCCGTCTCAGTAGATGAATAAATGTTTTAATAGGATCAAACGTATGTTCTATCTTGTTTAATTAAAATGAAAATAGATTTGTGTGCGTGATGCGCGTCCAAAATATCTATTCACCGAATACATTATCCGTATTTTTGAAATCTCAATAACACTGTATTTAGTAAGTCTTGTAATTTTCAATTTATGTAACTTTAGTATGAGTATGAATATTATCGATACGATGGTTTATTGCCCTGACGGACTGTCCGAATATAATTATACATATAATTATACATATAAGTATACATAACATTACGAGATAATTGAAATATAGAAATTTCAATTTTCAGTTATTAGCGCAAACGAAAACGTCTGATCAATGTATGCATTTCATGTAAGCACAATTTAATTATAAATTACTGATCATAATAAATTCTGCACTCTCTAGGATCACAATGATACTTTTTAACTAATTCCTGTAGCTTGAATCGTTATCGTTACCTATTATTTTAATAAATATGAAGAAAATTTTGAGCATGTAATATTAATATTCTCCAATATAATCCCGAAAATATAGAAATGTTACATCTTCCTATTCATATATATATATATATATATATATATATATATATATATTTCTAACTTAAATCGAAATTATTTAAAAATAATACTAAATAAAATATAAGATACATTTTAACTTTTTTTAACTTTAAAATAAAATTTCTGATAAATTTATAAAAAGTCTCTAAAGTTGGAAGACATGAATGTTCCTTAGAGGACTTTGCCCTTGCTATAGCATTTAATATTTATAGCGTTTCATATTAATGCATAAAGCGGCAAAATGTCAACGATACAAGCTCCGAAGGAGAGAGAAAGAGAGAAACAGGAACGTTGTACGACGAGTAATAAAACTGATTACGTGTTCAATGACGTTTCTCGCGCATGCGCACGGAGGACTTCTGTTCGGAGAAACTTGTTCTGCCAATTCGTCGAGACGCCGATGGATCAGTCGTCGATGATCTGGCTCCCGATGACGGTGCGTTCGGTCGTCGCGGTTGTTGGGACGACTCGCGACGCCTGAGAGAAATTGAACGCACGCCGCGTGTTTCGCAATTCGCAAATTCGTCGATCGAATCCTCATCAGCGAAGCCTGAGGGGGGAGGGGTCTGAGGGTTGTCGCAATCGCGACGCATTCAGGGACATTGTGCAATCACGCCGGATACGAGATGCATGATCTAGCGTGATCTCTCAGGACAGTGACATTGAATTCCACGGTGGTTCCGAAATCACCGAGTAAAACGCGATCGCGCGGATCGATTTAACGCTCGAACATCGAACAATGGCACTGATGCAGAGACTGCGATCTTCGTTCTTCGTTCTGGGAACGAATTATGCCAAGTGGACGTCTAGTCAGGTGATCCTTGCGAGAGCCGTGTCCACCATGCAACCGCTCTCCAAAAAAAACGAGTGAGTAAAAAAAAAAAAAGGAAAAGCTGTAGTCGATTCCCGGCTCGAAATCTCGACGGGTGACTTCGACCAAATTCGAATTAACTTAATCGGCAAATTGTTTACGAGATTTCTAGTTTTACATTTCATCATCCCTGACGGCTGTTTTTTTTTTTCTCATGTCGAACTATAAATATCGATAACTTCTGTTAACAAAATATTACACATGAAAAAAAAAGACACTTTTGCATCTAAAATCCTTTGGATTTGAAAATTTTGTTGGATCAACAAATTACGCAGATGCTTAAATGATTATACTGCAAACATTTGTGATATTCTGAACAACCGATTTGAGCGATTTTTTACATAAATATTAAATCAAATTTTTAGAGCAAAATACTCGAACAAAATTGTTCTTCCTTAGATATTATTTGATTGGAGTTTGGTCGGAGCCTCCTCAGCTTTCCATTTGACACCAAGAGTAGTGTCAAAAGAATTAATGAGATTAGTCCTGTTAGACATTTTAACACCTTTCTCACTTTAAAAATTTCGAGAACCGTCTCGTGAAAGCCGCGAAAAAGAAATCTATTATCACAAGAAGTTTCTATGAGATGGGTGTAAATAAATAAACATAAAATGCATAAATTTCTAAAATTATTAATTAGATTAGATTTTCATTGTCTCGATAACGCTAGATATAAATATTAGATAAGACAAAGAAGAATAAATACTGTACATATTTCATTCAGGGTCACTATAACGTTTGTTAAAGCCAATGGGGAGAGGATAAAGGCAAAAGGGAAAGTGGGAGACAGTATTTTAGATATTGTCGTAAACAATGACATCGACTTGAATGGCTACGGTATGAACATTTTATATCTACAAAACGCTTTTTTCTTCTTCCTAATAATCATGCACGAATTTGACAAGACATGTATTTGTCATCTCAAATACAGGAGCTTGCGAAGGAACATTGACATGCAGCACTTGTCATTTAATCTTTCCCAAGGACGTATACGACAATCTTCCAGCCAAGCCTACGGATGAAGAGAATGATATGCTAGACTTGGCGCAAGAGCAAACCGATACGTATGTTCCAAAAATTTATACGAATTACTCTCTTTCTCTCTCATCCATTCTCTCCTTCTTGCTAGTGAAGAATGCTTGTATAAAAAATGTACGAGCGAGAAGAACATTCTCCAAATCTCACTTTCTAATGTCCCCTACATTTATTCATGAATTAGCTACCTATATATCTATGTTCATAAGAGATTTTGAATAAAATTTGCTTTAAGCAGAAGCCTATCACGGTCAAACATCCTTGGATTTGTTATTCAAATTGATCGAGACTGAGTCTTCACTTCTTCATTCTGTTATACCTTCACTTCTTCATTTCTTAAGATTTTACAAGAAAAGAGAATCTTTTTGGTTCATCATTTATCTTATCATCTTATTTATTTATCTTATTTCTTTATGTAATTTTTTATTCATCATTATCGTAAATATGTATATTCAATTATAGCTCGAGACTGGGCTGCCAGATAACAATGACTGAGGAACTAGATGGCATTGAAGTGAGAGTACCGGCTGGCATTAATGATGCGAGAGTTTCTTAATAAACATAAACACGATAACTCAATGAAGAGTTTAATCGACACTTAGGTAAATTAAATTTAAATTGATTCCATATTTAGAACACTTTGACAAATCTTTTTTTCATATAAGAGCAATACTTTATGTACATAATAGCAAAAAATTATATTCCAAAGTATATTTGGATTTACCAATATTATAAATATCCATTGTACAATATTTTTCTTAATAATTGTATATATTAAATGCATGAAAAATATATAATGTTAACAATATTTCAGAAAAATATAAAATCATATTTTTATTCGAAATATTAAAATGTAAATGAAAGAGAAATAAAATTTTTTATATGTAATTTATTTTTTAAAATAAAGTTTGTCTTTATGCAATTTTTGTGCAATTATAATCCGCTATAGAAATCGAATGCAAATATTCATTTCCAAGAGTTAAATGATTATCAAATTTACTGAACCATTATTACAGCTTAGTTTGCGTTGTTATTGCTATTTCTATCGTATGTAATACTTTTTATGTTATACTGGAGATAATGATTGAGTACATGCGCACTTTTAATCAGAAAATCATAAGAAAATTATTTTGCAAACAACAGTCTCATGGCTAAGTCAATTACAAAAAATATCGTCAAAACAAGCTTTTTGTGTAAAAAAAATTAATCTGATGCTGTCTAATTGATGTTTATGAATATGTTTAAATATGTTTATTTTGCAATAAAATATCGATAGAAAAAATACTTAAAATGGAGAAGCAATTTAAAAAACTCAAATTATATTTATATGATTAAAATAATTTACATATAGCTTTTCTCACAATACATATCCAGAATAATTTATTTTTTCTTTCTTCAATTAATTACATATCAAATACATCTACTGTTATTACATAATTATCAGTACATAAAGCTAAAACACTTTTGTACTATGTGCATCATATATGAATACCCAACAAATAACTTACTCACATGATTAAGTTACATGCTTCACTACTTGCAAATGCTACACTACTTACAAACGCGGTGGAGTGTATACATCTATGTTACTATGTAACCTTTATACATATTTTCAATTTCTCTTACCTTACCCATTTAAATTACATCTTTAGAATATATCTCATATATTCTTTCATTATATACATATATATCTAACCGGGTAGTCTCCCAGTAAATGTCAGAATAGTGAAAATTTTATTAACATTTTCGTTTCGAATTTCTAATTCAGTTTATAAGCTACACAAGAAATCGCAAATATTGATATATTTAAATAAACTGATACAATAATCGCATGGGATTGAACATAAAATGACGGGTGAAAAGAGAATTCAAATATATGACAATTATATAAAAGGTAAATTGTTTTAAATCATTTTTCACTTTAAATATTCGACAATAACGTGATTAAATTTGCGAAATACAGTAAAAATTTCATTTTCGCACATTTTTTATTCTCTTATTTCTTTCGTTTTTATCCCCATCGATATCAGTTTTCGTATTCGGAGCACTCTTGCGAATGGAATTTTTATCCAACGCAAGTATATTATGTCATACCCATGGATTATCGAGCAACTTTACATAAGTCGTTACCGCATGATTTCTATTATACTTTTGTGCAACACACCATAAATATTCTCAAGTGCTTTCTCTTTTTTTCAGTTAAACTGGTAGAATTAGATTTTTCAAATGTTCCGCAAATAAAAATGTTTTATATATGAATGTTATATATGAATGTTTTATATATATATATATACATATCGCAAGAATATAAATACAAAAATAAAAAATAAAAATAGATATAAAATTTATGAAAATTATTTAAACTATTTTAAAAATGCAGCTACTGTCTTGCAGGTTTTATTTTTTTATCTAGGAAAATAATTCATTAATAATTTATTATACGAAATGACAATTTGATAAGTTTCTGCGCTTAACAAACTTTGATGCCAAATTTTAATAAAAAAAATTGTCACGCAAAGAGAAAATCTCTCACATTGTAGATATATCGATAATTATTTTTAAATATTGCAACTGTGATTCTTTTTAATATGTGTGTATATGTAAATTCTTTATGACCACGCAGTAACGATATATAAAACTGCTGATAATAAATCTAATTCTAAATACGCTTAAATATAAGCCCATAATGGCTTCGTAGCTTAATATTTCTAAGTATTAAAACGCACTGATTGTATTTAAAGGAAATGAAATCGCGTTTGATTTATCAATCAGCATACGTCCAAAGGCTTGAAATTTGAAAAATTTGTTCGATTATTCTTTTTACAAGTAAATTTATAAAGATAATGGCAGATTTCTGATTCATGAATTTTAAAATTGTGATCGTAATTAACTGTTTTGTTCATATTTATTTCAGTATTATGTTAAAACAAACGAAATAAATAGTTTGTTACATTATTCTTGTTTCAACTCACAGTTGAAGATTCGTCAGTTCATACTTTTCTTATCGAAATTCTTCATTTTTTTTTAACGTTAACATATTAGACATGCTGCATTAAATGCTTTCACATTTCTTAAATTTTAAAATGGGAATGTAAATCTAATTTCGCCATGAATTGCGTTGAATTCACAAATTTCAAGCATCTTAATCGGCTCAATCAGCTGCGCAGTTATACAATGATTGGAATTATAAAATCTTATGCGTTCATATGAACGAAAATAATCTAGGACTAGAGATTCTGCAAGATAAGTACAAATAATAATAATAATAATAAATGAAAACATGGCAAGATTTACATACGTGCCAATTTCTCATCTCGTCGGAATCTTTGAGAGGTACACGCTGTTGCATATATAGTAAAGTATATTTCACATTTAAACTCAAGAATAATCGGGACTCGGCAAATGTAAAAATATAATTTTTTGTAACTTTTTAATAAACCATATTTATATATTTCTAATATAAAAAAGTAATTTAGATATATCATTAAATTAAAATTTGTTTATAAGAAGAAAAATTATTAATGTTTTATTTGTGGGATATCGGCAACTGGGAAAAAAAATTTTTCTGATTACCCAATACGGTGAGAGTATCTTGATATCAGATATCCAGAAGAGTGCTTACAAAGCAGACTGCAACACGCATTCGATACGAGGAATTCTTTTTTGTCGGCGTTGCGCAACAGGAACCTGTTGCTACTCTTGCTGATAGCGGGTTATACGAGTGGTAAAATAAAGCATAAATCGGCAAGTTTCGTTCGAGGAATCGAAATGATTCTCACATCGCGTCAACGCGGCTTGAAATTTCTCCCCGAGAGCATTATATACATGAATAGGTTTTATATATTATATATACGATCCTCTTTTGACTGCATTAATAAAAAAGATCAAGCAAGCGAAACTTGCCCGAAAAAATTGAAAAATTGGTACCAATTTGCAGAAAATAAAAATGATTCGTCAAGGCCAACGTGAACTAACGCTATCGACTAGTCTTTAAATCGTGTTAGCTACAATACTAGCAGGATCGAGACAATTCAAATATAAGAAAACTACGTATCAAAGAGAGTCCGAAAGAAAAATAAAAAGACTCGTAACTCGAATAATAAATGGTTTGATGGCTCAAATTATAAAGTCATTTTGAAAGTATAGATTTCAAGGTCGTCGATAATTGCCGAAATAATATAGCAGATAAATGCGGATGAATCACTCAGTAAATTTTAACAAAATTCCAACATTTTTAAAGTCATCATCTCCAAATTGATGATAAGAGCAGTTAACACATTATTTTTGAATATCTTGAATAATTTCTATAATTAACAAAATGACGTGAGATAGATAACTTCTTATCGATCTTGTCGAATATCTAGAAATATTGTATGTTATCGGAATAAATGATAACCATTAATTATATTAATGATCGCAATGATGACGACACTAATAACGCGATAACATGTCGATAACGTTAGAACGATGCAATAATAACAACGGTGAATCGAGTAGCGATAG